>NC_056725.1:1065253727-1065506227 GCF_019279795.1 Protopterus annectens | reverse complement strand
TATATTAAGATTTAATTTGTAGTTAGACGTATGAAAATTGTTCAATTGTGTTTATTATTTTGGTCATGTCTGAGCTTGGTGTAGTAAAGCATATGTTTAAATTGTCTGTAAATGCTGAAAGATAAACTTTGAAGTTATGTATTGAGGGGGGATTATGATATGTATTTTGTTTAAGATATAGGAATAGGGGTTCTAGGTATAGGTTGAAAAGAAAGGGTGATAGCGAGAAGCCTTGTCTTGTTCCCCATTTTTTATTGAAATTCTGTTTGACCATGTTTTGTTTATATATAGGAATGTATATGGATTACTATAAAGAATTTGAATGATCTGTATAAAATATTTAGGTATGTCAAAGTGAGGTAACGTTTGCAGCAAGAATTCAAGATTGACCCTATCAAAAGCCTTGTGGGCATCTACTACCACTGTGTAGATGTTGGTATTTCTCTGATTTGCAAAGGATATTAATGCTTCCATTGTTAGCATGTTGTCACTGGTCTGTCTACATGGTGTAAAGCCAGATTGTTCTATTTGCGATTATTGAGGTCAGGATCTTGGTGTCTATATTTAAATGACAGATGGATCTATAGCTATCTGGATTTTTAGGGTCCGCTTGGTCTTTTAATATAAAAATAGTTTTAGAGGTGTTAAAGCGAATATCATGTATGTTGTTATTTACTATATAGTTCAGCATGTGGTATAATAATTTGGCAACTAGTGGATTGAAGGATTTATAAAATTCTGATGTATGATCATCCAGTCCTGGGGCCTTGTGTGGTTTTAGATGTTCAATTGTTGTGGTTATCTTGTTAATGGAAATGGGCTCCGTTAGTTTGTTGTTGTTGATCTAAATCTAGCTTAGGGAATTTTAGTTTTTGAAGAAAAAGATCCCTATCCTCCTTCAAGGCTTGTAGAATTTGTTCTCCATATGTTTGAGTATATATTTGTTCAAATACTTTGATAATTTCCTCATTTCTTGTATAGTTTTTCCCTTGATAATTTACGTCTGCTATAACTGAGGTGGATTTTTGTTGAGCAATAATTCTGGCCAAGCTCTGGAAGGAATTTGAGCTTCTTCTGCATAATTAGCCAACTGTCTTGTCTCATAAAATGATACATTTCTATTCTCGAACATATATAGGTCTATTTGTAGTTTTAGGAGGTCCATTTCCTTTTGATTATTAGGGTTATTTATCAATTCTCTCTCACATTGTTCCATTTTCTCCTTTATTTTATGTTTGTCTTTCAGTTGAATTTTTTTATAATATGCTGCTTTTTTAATGGATGTTCCTCTGATTTATGTTTTGGTCGTCGCCCATTCTATATCCATTGATGTTTGCGAATTGAAGATATTTACAAGGGATGTTTTTAATATATCCTCAATCTCTTTTACTACATCTGTTTTGAAGAGCAGATTAGGATTTAATGACCAGTTATTAGCTCTATTGTTTAAAAACTTTTTTTGTCCCAGTTGATACTGAGTGTAACTTTGGAATGATCCAACAGAAATCTAGTGTGTATGACTATTGTAGGGTCCATGTTAATGAGTATGTCTGAGATTAAAAAGAAGTCTATTCTCACCCACATTTTATGGCATTGGGAGTAGAATGTGTAATTCCCAGTTTTGTTATCTTTATCCTCATATTTAAAGGGGTCATATAGTTTGAAGTCTTAAGTTCATTTAAGGCTATTGTAGCTTGTCTATTATGTAGTTTGGTCAGGTTCGAGTTATCCTTTTCTGGGTTTTGATATGTGCTCCAGTCACCACCAATTATTAGATAATGATCTTCCAGTTGGTTTAGAATTGGGTACAGTGACATGAAAAAGAGATGTTGGTTGCTACAAGGTGCATATACATTTAACACCATTATGGGTTTTGGAAATACCATGTTAGTAAATGTTACATAGCACCACCTTCCCTCTTTGTCAACGTTATTTTCAAGTATTTTATCCTGAAAATGTTTTTTAATTATTATGGCCACCCCAGCACTGTTAGTTTTGTCCCCATAAGCTATAATTTGTCTTATCCACTTTTTTTCCAATACCTGTCCATTGCTCTGAAGTTAAATGTGTTTCTTGTATTAAGATGAGATTAACTTTGGTTTTCAGGGCTAAATGCAAAAATTGTTTTCTTTTTTCTTTATTTTGTAGTTCTTTAACTTTCATGTTTCATTTTCCCACATTTATGTGATAGATATTCTTGTTTTAACTGATCTGAGTGTTAATTTAGATTTATGGCCTTTGTATGTGTTGTTATAGTGTGTCATTGGAAAACATCTAACTATTCCGGTCACTACACTATGCCTATCCACTATACCCCTGGACCAGGAATAAATGGGGGAATACAATATGATTTTAGTATGTACCATAAGATTCCCACTAATATTAAATTGTGTTTTTTTCTTTACGTATAAGTTTGTGACATGGTATCCCCCTTATGTTACTATATACAATACGGACAAAAATTAACAAGACGTTCTCTACCAAAATCACTGCTGAGTTGTATCCCAAGTCTCAACCTTTAAACTATTATAACATTGGAGTACTGTGGTTAAAGTACAAAGCATACAGCTTAAAAGTTTATGATCTATTCCTCCTAAAAGTGCATTTTTAAACAACATGTTAATGATCAAATTCTCAATTAGATATGGCAAAATATACAACAATGTAACCTATACTTTTAAGCCAGACATGTCATACTTAAATGATCCTTCTCCATATAGTTCTCTTGCCTTCCCTCTTCTTATATATATAAATTACCCAGCTTCTGTGTTCAGGCATTCTTCTATAGCAATCTGTAACAAACTCAGATTGCATTATTGGCATCTAAATAGAAGTGGGTATATGATGGAAAAAAAGGGTTTGCAAGCTTAGGCAGGTATGTATACCGTTAAGTCTTGCTTGTTTAGATAGGCCCTGGGATTCATGAAGTTCGGCGCAAGGCCGGAGTTAGGCTTGCGCCGACCGTGTGGCGTGAAGATGACGCAGTAGCGCCAAATGCATATTAATGAAGGTGTGCTGTTGCCACAGCCACATGCATAGGAAAGGAGCGTGAGTGCATAGGGTGTATTGAAGTGCCGCACGGAGGCATGGAAATGTCAGCTGTTGACGTGCAACCTAAAATGCTTGCATATAACAATTTGCAAGCAATAGTAATCACATCTGTCAGTGTCCGTGGATACTGAAACATATGCAAAGCATGCAAGACAGTTCCTGCGAACACAAAATGAAGAAGCAAACACAAATGCACGGTAGGGAATAACAGGTCCCTATCCCTCGAACAAATGACATTGAAAACCGTGTGTCCATAGTCCAACGCAGTGTAGATAGTTATACCAAGTGGAAGTGAAACGCATCATATGTTAGCGTGCCGCCAACAGGTACGTCCAGCCCAATGGTCAGGGTCACCAGCTGACCCATATTGTTAGGGAGAGTACACAGCTGGGCAGATGTGTCCATAACAAAAAACACGATAAATGTAAATATCTAGCGACCATATGACAGAATTATATCCCACAACGCATGTAATAGTCACATACAATAGGTATGTCCGTATTTAACATACCGCATGTGACAGGAAATAGAATAAGCATGTAAACGAAACAGAAGGAGCATATAAACTGCTACAACAATAAGGCAACATGTAGGCTGAAAGGAACAGTATTATCCGTAGCGTTGACTGTGGGTATGTGATGTCCAGTACAATTGGATATGTGTCCGGAATATATCCCATCCTGGACATAGGAAAAGGTGGCATCCTACCAATGATTAGAACAGTCGGCCAAAATCCTCACATCTGCAGTCCAAGCCGTACTTGTCAGGATGTGTCACTGTTGAACGGGTATTACCCGGGTGTACCAACCATGTCATGAAAGTTAAGTATGGGCATGTACCTATGTGCGTGAGGTATAGCATGTGGAAGGTGAAACATGCCAGGGTAGTCCACACAACCATACAGGTACCTGACATATGTAGGGTATGCAATGTGTTACCTTGACCGTGTCATGGGCCATCAACCAAAGCAGTGATGGATGGAGTGTCAGGAATATGTGTGTGTGGGGGGTGGGTAATGGTATAATCCTCAAAGGCGAGACTGTGTCGTATGCAGAATAGGTGAACTGGAGGTGTATGAGGGAGCAGCGGGTGAAGCAGAAAGAAACACAAAGAACATGTATATACATCTGCAATACAACCAGACAGGCCATACTGTAGAACACAATCCCACAAACATATGAATATTAAAATGTGCGATACAAATGTACAGAAATGTCACCGGCACATACCCACAGATTGGTCCTGATGGAACTGGCCAAATCAAATGCAACACACCTGGATGCATAATGGACTACCCAGCATCCCCTCCACAGCACACAACCCGCCCCCATACCTGAACGTCCACCAAATCCAGCCATACTTGGCCTACTAGTTTGGCGCAGCCACATCTACACATAGTGACCATTACGCATATGTAGTAGGTAGTGTCACCCTAGGCAGTTTCAGGATTGCAAACTATGTATCCCTTGCATGTAAACCCCCCAGCACAT
This sequence comes from Protopterus annectens, assembly GCF_019279795.1. NCBI lineage: Eukaryota > Metazoa > Chordata > Ceratodontiformes > Protopteridae > Protopterus > Protopterus annectens. The sequence continues at coordinate 1,065,501,686 of NC_056725.1, read as the reverse complement.
TTTTGTAACGCCAGAAGAATGGTCGGTATCGGTCTTGTTAAATTTTTGGATATCCCTCATGGGATAAGTAACCTGTGTAAACACTAGAATGGGTATCAAGACATGATGTCCAGTCCTGTAAACATCTGGACACAAGTTGGAATGTGCAGTAGTGATGCACGAGACTGTCCAGCCCTAGATGGTCATGCAGAACCTACTACCCAGGATCAAACACCTGCCCGTGACGCACGTGTCCCGACATGAATAAGTGAGAGAATATATTGCACACATTTGCATAGTGGCACATGGAAAAAGGGTGATAAAGGCACTGACGTAAACAGGATACTCCCTGATCCACTGTGTGAGGGATAATTACTGTGTGGGTAGGTGTGACCTGACCAACAATGATACAATGCCAAATGTCCTGTGATTGTAGGAAATAACTATGTACCATACTGAATTTAACAGTTGCCTAAAGCGGTCACGTCAGGATAGAAAAAACGTAATTCGTACAAGAAACAGGCTAACAACTAAAGTGCTAAAGGTATAGGCTCACAGCTAGGAAACAAATGAATGTTCTAAACCTGCACTGACCGTGGGTATGTGTTGGCCTAAACAATCTGGTGTCCCCAGAATATATCCCAACCTGTACATATGACAATGTCAACCCTACCAATGGTCAGAGCATTCGCACAATAACTGGCCAGCCTCTTAATCACTCACAAAGCCAGTGACCTTTGGAGGAAAGGTGTTGAATGAGAATGACTACTTAATGAAGAGCAATAGATGCATTTAACTGCAGAAAATTAGTAGTAATACGAATTTGTCAACACGTTCCAAGTTAATAGTACTAATATGGTAGAAGTGTCTGTGATTGTCCCTGAGTTGTCATAGCCTTGTCCCTGTCACTCTAGAAACTAGTCCCTGAGTATCACAGAGGTCCGTACATATATGTACACCAACCAACTGTCACATCTGTTGACAGGACTATTGCATACCTGTAGTGAATTTATAACTGATGTCCAGAATAATATTCATTGTATCTATAAATGAATGAAATAGTCAAATGAGAAGGAAAACACGTGGAACCCCCCCACCCTGTATTATGTATTATTTAGTGGAACTACTCCCTGCCCTAAATTATGTAGCGCCGACCTAATAATGTGGTCAGAGGTGCCCAAACACCTGTGTCTGTAAACGCAGGTAGAATGTTAACATCTGGACTAACTCTGTCCATGTGCTACGTCTGATATTTGAACAGCACCAGGGCAGTAATAGTCACCAGTTTGACACCCTGACAATAAAACACGCGTATGTGCGAGGACTATAAGCATAGGAGTTCTGAATATCCCTGGAGTGAGTAGACATGCAGCATGGGTCCAGAGCAGTAGGAAACAGGGAATGTCGTAAGTGTAGTACTGCAGTTTTCCCAGCAGGAAAATGGATGCCTGCTGTGTAAGGGAAGCGGTGAGGTGTATGTCAGAGTAGCTATGAATCATGGGTATATATATAAATGAGGCAGAACAACAATAGTGTAGTGGTTAGAGCATCCGCCTAACGTAAAGGCATTCCCAGTTCAAGTACGACTATAGCACATATTAATTGAGTAATGAATGCCTCTGTGCTGTAAAGCCAACATTTATACATGTAAAGGTGACCGCGTGTCTCGTATGGTGCTGTTAACCGGATTCCATCAATCAAAGTGGTACTTTCATAAGGAATAAGGCACATGTAATCCCAAAGAAGTGCCAGTAAACATATGTAACTCAGAATAAGTAGATGCAAGTGTGCCTGCGTGGGTGTACGCAGCTTTTAGCATAGCAAATGTATGTTGTCTTGTACAGCTGTAACTTTTATATAGATAGATAGATAGATAGATAGATAGATAGATAGATAGATAGATAGATAGATGTGTGTATAGATAAATATCCACAGACATAACAGAAATATGCAATTATATATCTATATATATATCTATATATACATATATATATATATATATATATATATATATATATATATATATGTAAGGAACGCTGAAAGATGAAAGCAAACATAAGGGTTATGAAGGGAATCTAGAGCAAGTAAGAAATTATAAAGTGCTCGCAGCATATGTCAGATAAAGCTGCACAAGTGTGAGTAGAGCACCGCTATTCACACCAGAGGCAGGGTTATACCAGTGGCCATAACATTGTTGAAGTGCTACGTCAACATTGTAAACAGACGGAATGTAGTACATGTTGCGACCACCTACACTTGTAAACTGCAAATCGTTCATAATCCATAACACCAGGAAAGGCACGTATGTGCAAATATGAATGGATGGTGAGCCTGTAAATACACAAGGCGGTACAAAATGTGTGTAGGGCCCCAACGCTCTGGAGAGGGCAATGTGTAAAGGTGTGTCATGGCTGCGATAACAGGTGTATAATGGCTGGTATGCATGGAAACTCAACACGGGTGTGCTGGAGAAACTATGGATATGCGATTATGGACACAGGAGTGCTAGGGTATGTTGCACCGGTTGCAATGGAGTGGCCCATGGAGGTCAGCTAGTACGTAGGTGTGATTCCCAGATAGAGTGTCGTCTGTGTGGTGACATGCGTGAATGGGCGTATCGTTGTCGGACGTTGTGCGTGAGGGCTGGCAGCCCGGCATGTAAAACCTAAACGCCACCCATGAGAAGAACAGAGTTCTGCTGTGACAACCCCAAACCAGGAAAAGCAGAAAGACACAACTACATGCAAACATCAATATCTTGACGTACAATCTCAGTAACACAAACACTCATTCTATTAACATTAATAATATGAATGTGCACAGAAACAAACACAGTAGCAGGAATAATAGGCTGTGCATACAAGTAATAGGTCGAATGACACTGTCACATCACACTTATCAGCGGCACCCCAGATATGAAAAACATGCGACATCTGTCCACTGTATAACGTGCAGTATACTGATCACAAGTTCACCGGAGTGAAGTGTTGGTGTCATAATGACTAAGGCAATAGTATGCTGTTGAAGCAGAGATAAAACCCAATACGCATGTGTAAGTGTCTATGTCCGGGAAATGTATAGGTTAACGGACACACAGATGTATATATAGATAGAAACATATATATATATATGGATATATATATATATATATATATATATATATATATATATAGATATAGATTTATATACACATATACATTTGTACAGATATATATATATATATATATATATATATATATATATATATATATATATATATATATATATATATATATATATATATATATATATATATATACACACACACACAAAGATATACTACAGATATATATATATAGATAGATATATATACACAAACAACAGGTATTGATATATACATATACACACAAAACAAATATGTCATTGTAGATATACACATGTACATAACTAGGTTACTTTACAGCAATTAGGGGTAACATATATATACAGCCCAGGCATATGTGACTGGGAGATCCAATAAATAAACGTTGCACCCCCTACACCGTCCAGCTAGGCAGGTCAGACATACAGACAGGCAATAAAGATTACTACACTGCTGCTGTCCAAAATACCGACAGGAAAGTAGCAGTGGGAGAGATCTGTAAGGTCTACACTTTAAACATGGATAACGGTGTCCCTTGCGGGACCCCAAAAATTCAGTGTATGTGTCAACCTGTTGTCATCGATGCGAACAGGATGTAGGTGTACATGGAACAGTAGGTTGTGCAAGTGTGATAATACATGGGTTGACAAAATATACAACATGTGTCCCGAGACGGGGAGAGTGGGCAATGTGTAGGGGTGTGCTCATACCCCAGCTGCGCTCACAGTAAGTATATGTCATGAGTGCTGTAGAGGGGGGGAAAAAGGTAGAGCTGCAAATAATCCAAAGAATCCACACAAGGAATGCTGAGAACAAAACTTTATGAGATGCAAAGCTTTCGGGTATGACCCTTTTTCAATACTGAATACAAACATATAATAAGCAACTGCTTTTATACAAGCCAGGGAGTCATGTGACTGCAGCCAAAATCACATGACATATTTAAAAATACAGAGAGTTTCAAAAGAATTAAAAAAAAAAAAAAAAATATATATATATATATATATATATATATATATATATATATACATACACATCTCTCTCCCAAATATATGTGAATACAGTAATACATAAAAAAATATATATATATATACAGATACATATAATACATATAGAACATACCAATGAATCAGTCGAGTTAATAATAGAATAAAACAAGATAAAATGTTCATTTCAGGTTACGTTGCAAACCAACAAGGATAGGTTTAATACTGACAGTGCTGTTAATGCCAGGAGGGCTGTCAGCTCCTAGGCGCACTATCCATTGATACTCTTTAGTCTCAAGATAGTTGTTAATATCACCACACCTACTCGAGGGAACAACTAGATCTATAACCCTAAATCTAAATGTATGTATGTCCCCATGAGACTCAATGTGTTTAAATAAAGCATTCTGAGCACACTGTCTCTTTATTTCTGACTTGTGTTCAATAATTCTATCTTTGAGTCTACGTGTAGTCTTACCAACGTAGTATGCAGGGCATGCAACACATGATGCCATGTATACCACGTTGGTAGAAGTACAGGTGGCTTTAACATAGAATTTATATGTATAATGTGTTTTCAAATGTACATATGTAACAGATTCCAAACCATTGACCAAGTCAGAACAACAGGAGCAGTGATGACATTGGTAAGTTTCAAAATGAGATTCAGAGCACAAGGGTCTGTCAAAAGATAATTTAGAGGGAGGACGAAAATTCTTGTAACATAACATACTTTTGAGACTTCTCATATTTCTAAAACTAAAAAATGGTTTATCACCTAACAATTTCATAAGTTCAGGCGATGCCATTAAAATAGACCAGTACTTGTAAATTGTATGCTTGACAAGAGTAACCTTACTACCATAACCAGTGACATATCTAAACCTCTGATGTATGTCAGTATTAGAGGTTATATTAGTTGTGATGTCAAGATTTATAAGTTGTGGATTTCTAAAGTAAGGAGCATATAATGAATGTCTATTATTAGAGACATAGTCTTTTAGTTCACCCAAAATGGTAACAGCATAACCACAGTCAAGGAAATCCTTACATGTTTCATTTAACTGTACACTGAAAGTAGCATCATCCGTATTGAGTCTGCTCACTCTAATAAGTTGGGATTTAACCACACCCCGAAAGACGTGCTGGGCATGCATGCTTTCTGCATGTACATATCTGCCTACATGTGTCTCTTTCTTAAAAACAGTGGTATTAAGAATTCCATTTTTTAGAAAAATACTGACATCAAGAAAAGAAGCCTCTTTACTAGTAATAGTTGATTTAAACTTTAAAAAGGCTGTGGTACTATTTAAAATTAATAGATACTGTTCCAAACTAAACCTAGAACCATTCCAAATTAAAAAACAGTCATCAACGAAACGTTGGTAAAACACAACACGTGTATCCAAAAAGTTAACACCATCATGCATGTTATCTAGTTCCCACTGATATAATACCAGATTTGCATACGTATTGGCCACGGGGGTGCCCATGGCAACCTCGTTGACCTGTAGATACGGTTGCTGATTAAAGATAAACACATTGTGACTAAGCACCAAGTCCAAAAGTTGACATATATTTTGAATGGAATCACAGGTTAAAGATTTCTCAGCTGTTAAAAATTTCCTTATAGACTCTACACCATATAAATTAGGGATGACAGTGAACAGTGAAACAATATCTATGGTAACAAATAAAAAAATCATCTAAATTCCGTAGCTCACTATAGTACCAAGTTGATAGTTTAGATAGAAAGTCACCAGTATCCTTAATAACAAAATTGCACTTATCTAAAAAAGGAAAAAGTTGTTTCTGGTGGTACACCGAAACAGGTTCGGTGACCCATCCATTACCAGAGACAATGGGTCTCATAGGAGGATCCAACAGGCATTTATGTATTTTTGGAAGTCCATACAACAGAGGTGTAATTGAACATGGCACAGAGAAAAAATGAAACAGTTCTAAATTAATGTTATTGTTAAACTGCATATCATAAATAGACAAATTAACACTAGTAATGTGTTTCTTAACATCTAACAGACTAATTTTTTTAAAAGATAGTTGGTCCACCAATAACTTCTCCATCGATAAATTATACCAAACCCTATCCATAATTACAATACTACCACCTTTGTCAGCCTGTTTAATAATGATCTCCTCATTTCGTTTAAGGTTTTCTAATGCAAGATGATGTTCATAAGTCATATTATAGCTAAACATCCTGTCATGGACTTTATATTGTTGTCTAAAATCAGCTTCACATACGTTGTGAAAGGCAGTAGTGATAGGTGCATTTAAAGGTATAAAAACACTACGTTTTTTAAGAACATTGTTAGAATTAACATTAAACAACAGTTTTAAATTTAAATTTCTTACAAACACTTTGAGGTCAGTAATAATACTAACGAAATCTAAATTACCCATAGGTATAAAACTTAACCCCTTAGAAAGAAGAGATACATGAAAGTCATTCAAAACGAAAGAAGAGAGGTTTAAAACTCCTCTTACTGTTTGCGGGCATTCTTGCCTTGCCTCAAAGGACTGTCGTGTTTTCGCTTCGTTGACAAAGTTTCTTGCCTCGTAAAAGAGGATTCCCTTTTCTTGAGAGGCTCCTGCACACGTTCCGGTTTCTCTAGTTGAAATCATTTTTCTACGAAGTTTAAAGTAGACTGATGGGTTTTTTTATTTACTTGTTGTGCATCCATCACCGGAGTCAAAGCGTTAGCTGGGATTTCCATCACTGGCACCATTACAGCGTCAGTGTTGACGTTAGTAGAAGAAGGAGTGGTTGTAGCTTCAGTAAAATTTAAAGTAGCAGTGTCCTTCAACTGCCATATCTTCTCTTGGTCAAGGAATGACCCAAGAGATTCAACATTAGAAATATTTAATAATAAAAATACTCTTGCCAGTACTTCTGTGAGAGCGCTAGATGTTTTTCAATCTTCTATTTCAAATTTGACTATTGGCACCGATTCTCCATTGAAGGACACTGCTACTTTAAATTTTACTGAAGCTACAACCACTCCTTCTTCTACTAACGTCAACGCTGACGCTGTAATGGCACCAGTGATGGAAATCCCAGCTAACGCTTTGACTCCGGTGATGGATGCACAACAAGTAAATAAAAAAACCCATCAGTCTACTTTAAACTTCGTAGAAAAACGATTTCAACTAGAGAAACCGGAACGTGTGCAGGAGCCTCTCAAGAAAAGGGAATCCTCCTTTACGAGGCAAGAAACTTTGTCAACAAAGCGAAAACACAACAGTCCTTTGAGGCAAGGCAAGAATGTCCGCAAACAGTAAGAGGAGTTTTAAACCTCTCTTCTTTCGTTTTGAATGACTTTCATGTATCTCTTCTTTCTAAGGGGTTAAGTTTTATACCTATGGGTAATTTAGATTTGGTTAGTATTATTACTGACCTCAAAGTGTTTGTGAGAAATTTAAATTTAAAACTGTTGTTTAATGTTAATTCTGATTCTAACAATGTTCTTAAAAAACGTAGTGTTTTTATACCTTTAAATGCACCTATCACTACTGCCTTTCACAACGTATGTGAAGCTGATTTTAGACAACTATATAAAGTCCATGACAGGATGTTTAGCTATAATATGACTTATGAACAACATCTTGCATTAGAAAACCTTAAACGAAATGAGGGAGATCATTATTAAACAGGCTGACAAAGGTGGTAGTATTGTAATTATGGATAGGGTTTGGTATAATTTATCGATGGAGAAGTTATTGGTGGACCAACTATCTTTTAAAAAAAATTAGTCTGTTAGATGTTAAGAAACACATTACTAGTGTTAATTTGTCTATTTATGATATGCAGTTTAACAATAACATTAATTTAGAACTGTTTCATTTTTTCTCTGTGCCATGTCCAATTACACCTCTGTTGTATGGACTTCCAAAAATACATAAATGCCTGTTGGATCCCCCTATGAGACCCATTGTCTCTGGTAATGGATGGGTCACCGAACCTGTTTTGGTGTACCTCCAGAAACAACTTTTTCCTTTTTTAGATAAGTGCAATTTTGTTATTAAGGATACTGGTGACTTTCTATCTAAACTATCAACTTGGTACTATAGTGAGCTATGGAATTTAGAGGATTTTTTATTTGTTACCTTAGATATTGTTTCACTGTTCACTGTCATCCCTAATTTATATGGTGTAGAGTCTATAAGGAAATTTTTAACAGCTGAGAAATCTTTAACCTGTGAATCCATTCAAAATATATGTCAACGTTTGGACTTGGTGCTTAGTCACAATGTGTTTATCTTTAATCAGCAACCGTATCTACAGGTCAACGGGGTTGCCATGGGCACCCCCGTGGCCAATACGTATGCAAATCTGGTATTATATCAGTGGGAACTAGATAACATGCATGATGGTGTTAACTTTTTGGATACACGTGTTGTGTTTTACCAACGTTTTGTTGATGACTGTTTTTTAATTTGGAATGGTTTTAGGTTTAGTTTGGAACAGTATCTATTAATTTTGAATAGTACCACAGCCTTTTTAAAGTTTAAATCAACTATTACTAGTAAAGAGGCTTCTTTTCTTGATGTCAGTATTTTTCTAAAAAATGGAATTCTTAATACCACTGTTTTTAAGAAAGAGACACATGTAGGCAGATATGTACATGCAGAAAGCATGCATGCCTCGCACGTCTTTCGGGGTGTGGTTAAATCCCAACTTATTAGAGTGAGCAGACTCAATACGAATGATGCTACTTTCAGTGTACAGTTAAATGAAACATGTAAGGATTTCCTTGACTGTGGTTATGCTGTTACTATTTTGGATGAACTAAAAGACTATGTCTCTAATAATAGACATTCATTATATGCTCCTTACTTTAGAAATCCACAACTTATAAATCTTGACATCACAACTAATATAACCTCTAATACTGACATACATCAGAGGTTTAGATATGTCACTGGTTATGGTAGTAAGGTTACTCTTGTCAAGCATACAATTTACAAGTACTGGTCTATTTTAATGGCATCGCCTGAACTTATGAAATTGTTAGGTGATAAACCATTTTTTAGTTTTAGAAATATGAGAAGTCTCAAAAGTATGTTATGTTACAAGGATTTTCGTCCTCCCTCTAAATTATCTTTTGACAGACCTTTATGCTCTGAATCTCATTTTGGAACTTACCAATGTCATCACTGCTCCTGTTGTTCTGACTTGGTCAATGGTTTGGAATCTGTTACATATGTACATTTGAAAACACATTATACATATAAATTCTATGTTAAAGCCACCTGTACTTCTACCAACGTGGTATACATGGCATCATGTGTTGCATGCCCTGCATACTACGTTGGTAAGACTACACGTAGACTCAAAGATAGAATTATTGAACACAAGTCAGAAATAAGGAGACAGTGTGCTCAGAATGCTTTATTTAAACACATTGAGTCTCATGGGGACATACATACATTTAGATTTAGGGTTATAGATCTAGTTGTTCCCTCGAGTAGGTGTGGTGATATTAACAACTATCTTGAGACTAAAGAGTATCAATGGATAGTGCGCCTAGGAGCTGACAGCCCTCCTGGCATTAACAGCACTGTCAGTATTAAACCTATCCTTGTTGGTTTGCAACGTAACCTGAAATGAACATTTTATTTTGTTTTATTCTATTATTAACTCGACTGATTCATTGGTATGTCCTATATGTATTATATGTATCTGTATATATATATATTTTTTTTTTTATCTATTACTGTATTCACATATATTTGGGAGAGAGATGTGTATATATATATATATATATATATATATATATATATATATATATATATATATTTTTTTTTTTAAAATTCTTTTGAAACTCTCTGTATTTTTAAATATGTTGTGATTTTGGCTGCAGTCACATGACTCCCTGGCTTGTATAAAAGCAGTTGCTTATTATATGTTTGTATTCAGTATTGAAAAAGGGTCATACCCGAAAGCTTTGCGTCTCATAAAGTTTTGTTCTCAGCATTCCTTGTGTGGATGCTGTAGAGGGGTGCCAGGTAGGTGGACCATAGGTATGCAATAATGGGCTTAAGTGTGCAGGTGCTGGTTGGCAGAGATGTAGTAGGCCCGCCCAGTGGAAGTCATTAATATTCCTATGTGGGCATAGCAGACGTCTCTACGTCCCAAACCTGAAGAGCACATCTACCGGATATACTGTAAACCATTGGGGGAATACATAGAGACCAAATCAGTGCCATGTACCCAATTAGCATGGACATCCATAGTTATGAATCAGAATGTAACAAAGTCCAAATAAACACTTCCAGAACTAGTGATATTAGGTGGACAGGTGGCAGAATACAGGTAATGACAGATGACATGTATGAGTCATAAATGGCATGTACCTCGACAAATGTGAATGAATACATATGCTCTGTGACTGTCAATGTGTTTGGTTAATAGAACCAATCATCTAAATGTGTCCCATAGGGTGTTATGCAGTGTTCCTGATACAGTGTTCATTCTTCCTCATTGGTATGTGAGGTCTGCTAGTGACGGAAAGTGCATAATTTGATGAACACCTCAGGTAGATGATAGCATAATAGATGGTTCCACACCCATACACCTGTGAGTGACACACCCATCTGGGCAGTTGTGTCCTACAAAATGAATGTTATGGCACATGGCCTGTGAGTTCGGGAAAGGAGGCCATATATTGTGTGTAGTGGTGTCAAAATTTAATTTGTTGTATCAGAAACAGCTACATGTAATAAGAAACAGTATTAGCAATTGTAATGCTACAAGAATAACCTTAACGTATGCAAATCGTGGAAGTAGTCAGTTTACAACTGGCTGTGGGTATGTGTTGCCTTGACACATGTGATAGCTCTACATATAGGATCTATAGGGCCACAACCATTCTGAATGGCCAAAGTGGGACCTGCTCTGTAGAAATGTCAGATGTACCAGGGCAGAACATACCTACAGCCATGCATAGTACAGCAATATACATATCAGCACAAATCAAAGCGTAGTCTAGCAGCTGTAAAGTTGCTTATGTAACATATCGACATGTCAGGTATACAAGACCTGTAACAAGCAACCACTACAGACACGTAGAATATGAGAATGTCCCCTAATCAGGGCAGTTGCAATGGCTAGAGTATCATCACATGACATATGCCTAATTAGGGACTGTCCCATGCAAAGTGGGAAAGGTGTCATTCCTACAGTCTCCCGTCATGCAATCTGAAAGGTGGAAAATGTACAGTAGGTATGTGGTAGCATGACTCGCCGGACAGCTGCATTAACAAAATCATATTCGCATGTCAGCATTGCAGAGTATCGGTTCCCATGTATCAGGCAGATGGAAGCAGATCATATGAGGAACATGCATATAATATGATTATGTCACTGGACAGGCCGCCAAGTCCGTACAGTCAAATGCCTGCCATCGCCAAATGGTTAGACATACCCAATACTGTAGTCATGTAGTCCGATGTAATACGGATCACAAGGGATCGCATACACCCAGCTTGAGTGACAAATGTAAGCATAAATGTTGGTGAGCGAGCGGCTGTAAGCGTGTTTGTCTACCAGTATGCCAGTAGTGCAGTGTCAAAGAAATGTGGAGTCTAAATGGGTAAAAGGTGCTGTAACTAGAGATCAGCAGTGCTTAACACTGTGCAAACCCACGCACAACTGCTCCCACCTGCTGGAATGTGCCTTACCCAGTCCGTATCCAAAGGCATCGGTCTGTCCGCAAACAAAGAACCGCCCTATTCACGTGTTGGTAGCAGTACCCTGCGCACAGCACATAGCTCATGTGAATTAACAATAGACCATGGCATATATACAGACAATAGACCCCACACACACCATGCAGCACAGTCATCCAACAGTATAGCAATGTACTGGCAGATATGTCCAGACCACTGGTGTATGCATGCCTGGCCATCCTGTGTGTCAGTGTGTGAGCATGCCCAGTATGACTGTTACACATGTTGTCGACTGACATTACCGTCATACCGTCATGTGTGTGAGCATGCCAAGTATGGACAACTGTATCGCATGTGTCACATGTCCAGATAGTCAGTACTGTGTTGCCAACCCCTCTGTTCTACACAGACAGGTGTCATGCTGTGTCTGCAGGGTAGCTAATGGTCATGTGGCATTGACAGTTGCTACATGTCTGCATAGCGTGGGGGGACATCCAACCACATCCACAGTCCTACACAGCACCTTGGGTTGTGCACATGACTCTCACATGTGTAGGTTGGACGGAGGGCACAGCTGAAAGTTGTAAACATCTGCCGCTACTATACTGGTATGCCAGGTACTCCATGTCAGTGTGTGGACCTACCTAAATTGCCGGTTGGAGGGATACCAGTGTATGTCAGATCCCAGCGTTAAATACCAGCACAGTGGTGTTGGACATCCTAGCTTTCACAACCTACATCAAACTGCCTGGCCTGCTATAGTCTGTGTGTGTCTTTGGGGGTTGGGGTCATTCCTTGGGCATATCCATAGGCCATTGTATATGATTTGTCTGTAGTGGTCCACACCTGTCCAGCTGCATGGAATGTGTGTGGGCTGTATGGACACACATGATGTTCATCCCATAATCTGCAGTGGGTTAGGACACCCTGTGCACTACTGGCTACCATTGTGACCCCCATATGTGCTACAGATGTCATGGTGCCACTATGGATGTGTACTGTCTGCTGCCCTAACAGTCGGCCACCAAAGTCTCTTGTATGCTCACATAAATACCATAGCAATGGGTAAATACACATTCTAATACAACTGCCAATTTTTAGGTTGATAGATGTACCCTGGGGGTGTTCTGGACCTGAGGACGGTGCTGGAGGGCTGCCTATGTCGGATGCACACAGTACACCTCCTATACATGGCCGAGCACAGGTAGTGTCATGTTTGGCATCCATTGTACTGTCTGCGGGTCAGAGAGGGGACATCCGTGGGTACCTACTGTGTCAGAGTATATGCCTTGTGTTGCCTCTTTGCCAAGGGCAGGTCATACTGTGCACAGCCTTTCGCTGACTGGGCCCTGCTCAGATAGTTCCTTCACCAAGTCACACTGTGCCTGTACAGGCCTTGGCAGTGGTGTTGGGCCATGTGGCCCTGCCCCATGCTGTTCCTGCAGCAACCGTTACTGCAGGATCAGAATGTGTAGCATAGCAAATACCATAACAAATTGTGTGCATGTAGCTAGTGAATACTGCAGGGCTCTACCGGATGTGTCCGGATACTAGAACCGTGAACTGAGCATCCCAAACACATGCTCAATTACATGTCCTGCCTGTGCATCCGCCTCATTATGGTGTGAGTGTTCAGGTGTGTGTGTGCATTGCTGCTGGGTGTCATCAGCCAGCCACGACACCAGGGGTTACCCAGCATCCCCCACTAGGACACTGTAGGGGATGTCCATATTGGCAAAGGTGTGGTACAGCTGTGTTAGAAGCCATATATCGGAATCATCATAGCTTCCAGAGCAGACAGCACACATGTTCAATGTAATGCCCTGGCCATCGCATATGGCCTAGTTGTTGGAGGGTATGCCCCTGCAGTGACTGTAGGCCTTACCCCACTCACCGGGTGGTGCTTTGATGTGTATGTGTGTGCAGGCTATAGCACCCAGTACCCAAGGGTAGTCATCCATGTGGTTGAAGAGATGCATATTGCTGGTCTACTAATCACGTGTGTTGAGGACATGCATGTGCTCACTAGCATGTGTTGACATGGCATCTGTGAACTGGCACAATACTCTGGATGCAGATGCCTGTGAGATCCCCATGATATCCCCAGTTGTGCTGTGTGAGGTACCTGTGGCTAGTATACCCAGGCCAACACATACCGTGGTATCCACTGTGATGGGTTTCCCTCAGCCTGTTTGATGTGTCAGGTTTGGCAGGCACAGGTCAACAAGCCGCTGTAGAAGGTCTCTGTCCACCCCATAGTGCTTCACCATCCCCAGCTCATGTAGCCCCTGGTAAGTCACCCTGGGTCTATAAAGTCTTATGTCAACCCAGTAAGGGATGTTCGGCAGCATACACATCCTCACTGCCCTCAGCCTCCTGCACATGTCGGTCTATGTTGCCTGCTGCAGCCCTTCTCATTTGGTTGGATTGTGTCGTGAAATGTCCCCGCAGCTATACACCGGTGGTGTAGAGTGTGGAAGAAACCTGTGTGTGTATGATGCTTGTTCACATTACCGTACTGTTCAGGTGTGGGCTGGCCATGTCATCTGATGATTGTGCTGATCATCACCTGTTTGTGCAGCCTGTACACCCTGACAACCCCACCACTGCTGTTGTCCCTCCCAATGTCACCAGGCAAGTATAGACACATCCCTAGCTTAGGCATGCTAAGGCAGGAGCACTCCCGAGGCACAGTTCTGCAATGTACGTACAGTATGCCTGACCCCCCCCTCCCATGCTGTCAACTATATTCGAGCCCTGCACCTGGCTAAGTATACACATATACTCCAGGTATCTGCATCACACCCTGGGGATAAATGGGATACACTATTGTCAACCTCATCTGCATAGTATAGTCTTCTAATGAATAGTTATATGACCCATACCGAACCTCCAAATTAATAACCACTGTTTAGTGTCGCACAGATCTGTAAACAACTGGTAGCAGGTGCCTTACTATCACCATATTCAATGTCCCATGGTCTTCCCAGCAACAAAATAACCGGTGTCTACACGACTACCACCCGGGACCATGCACACAACAGACGATGTGCATTACCACTATGCCATGGCAGATATACATACATCCCAGGTTATCACGTACAGATCATCCGGCACATACATTCAATAGTGCTGATGTCCCCAGACATATATGTTTATATCTATGTCTATCTCTCTATATCCACATCTCTCCTGCCCACTAGCTGGCTGCTGTGCACCTTGCCCAGTGCTTGTCCTACACCTGTGACCCAGTACTTCCCTGTACTAAATTACTAAACCTCATCCAACTGGAAGCCTCAACATATTTGTCCGAGCTGGAACCTTATTTATCACCTCCCAGAGAAGCCAGCCCACTACAAGACAGTGAAACCTGTGACCCAGTACATCCCTGTACTAAATTACTAAACCTCATCCAACTGGAAGCCTCAACATATTTGTCCGAGATGGAACCTTATTTATCACCTCCCTGAGAAGCCAGCCCACTACAAGACAGTGAAACCTGTGACCCAGTACATCACTGTACTAAATTACTAAACCTCATCCAACTGGAAGCCTCAACATATTTGTCCGAGCTGGAACCTTATTTATCACCTCCCTGAGAAGCCAGCCCACTACAAGACAGTGAAAGTATGTGTTACAACCGATCCTAGAACTTTGAGCTTATCCTAATGTTTAATGTCACTGCTAGGCTAGACAAGTTTCCCTAGCAGGACTGCCAGCAGCCAGTCTATCAAACCACTAATTATCTAATCTCTTAAACATTGCCCTACAACCAACCTCTCTCTCCCTCTCAGGTAGTAATATACCCCATATCGCCATTGCCAGACTCCCTGCAAGTGTATCTTCAAAGCTGTTTAGTGACTACACACTAACTGGCGCATCTCCTCTAACTATCTGCAATTCTATTCCTACACTCATCTGCTGTACCATACCTCTATTTTCCACTCTCTTAGTCATTGCTTCTCCTTAACTCACTCTTTCTCACTCTCATACTGTCTCCTACACTTTTACTCTATTGCTACCCTTTCTAACCTTCAGCTAGTCTCACAATCCTTCTCCCACCCTTTCTCATTTGTGACTTACCTGTTGAACTAACCCACTAAACAGATTGTTCTCCTTGAAACTCTACTCTTTTGTCTGTACCCACTCCGTTCGCCCTGCGAGCTCACTCCGCTCCTCTACCCTACCCCCAATTCCCACCCACCCCCAGTGATCCTACATTTATCCCTTCAATAGACACACCCACACCATATGTTACACCAATCATATACCTCCCTTCACTTCCACACCCATTCACACCGTATCACTCTTCCACCAATACTTCACCTATCCCCTACCTGTCTAATTAGTCCCTCCCACAAGAACTCCTCCTAACATACCCCTCTATACCTCCTTCCAACCTTAAACACTTACCTCTAACACTAGTTTGCATCCCACCTAATCATTCCCTACCTACTACAAATACCATTACTTATCACACTCCTAACAACTCTATCTACTACTTATCTCTTGTCTTCCTAAGAAAAACCTCTTACCTACACCCTCCATATTCCATGCAAACACACTTTAACACCTATAATTCCAAACCAACCTACCTTTCAAACTAGTACTTCTCAACCTACCTACCTAAGTGCTAAATTTCATGGAATAGTTCACATTAAATATAACAAACTAAAAACTAATCTAACAATTCACTTTTACTGTAAACCTCTCAGACCAAAATACTTTATATTTCTCCACACATTAAAAGATGGGGACATTCATCCTAATCCCGGCCCAACATCTATCCCTACCACCATAAATAACTCCCAAACCAAATATAACACTGGACCTCTTATCAACCCACCTAATTCTCTCACCATTGCTCATCTTAACATACACAGCATTTGCAATAAAATACCACATGTTCATGCCCTCCTTGATGTCCACCAATTTGATATCCTCTGCTTATCAGAAACATGGCTAAAACCCACAATAAAAGATAGTGAAATCACACCTCCAGGCTACAGTATTTTTCGTGTTGACCGCACATCGAAAAAAGGTGGAGGTATAGCAATTCTCTACAAAGCACACATACAACTTAGTACCATTAATCTTAACCTACCTCTAGACTTCAGCAGTGAAATACTTATCTCAAAACTCCAGCTCAACAGACATAAAACTATAAATATTATATGCATCTATCTCCCCCCAGGCAACAACAATGGTATACTTGAAAAAATACTCAATGGACTGTCTTCTCAACTCCCACAAGAAACCATAGTCCTAGGAGACGTTAACATTGATTGGAATTCATGTAACAATACAAACCCTTCCAACCACATTACCCTTTATGGTTTCTCACAAGCTATTAATTCACCCACCAGAATCAACAAACTAAATAAAAAAGAAAGCACCTTAGATTGGATACTAACTAATAGCCCTCACCAAACGTATACCACAGGATCCCTTCCAGATGACCTTAGTGACCACCTGCTAACATACATAATCAGACATAAAACTAACCCAACCTTCCCTATCACTATTAGAACAGTTCACAGCAAAAAGCATTTTAACCCTGAACAATTCCAAACAGACCTTAAACAATGTAATTGGTCTCCTCTAAAATCCCTCCCAATTAACAAAGCAGTTGAATACTTTAACTCTACATTCCTAACAATCCTGGACCACCATGCTCCTATGCGCTGTATTAGAATGAAAGCTAAACCTGCCCCTTGGCTCTCAAACAAAACTAGGCAACTAATCATACAAAGAAACAAATCCTGGGCCAAATGGCAAACTACTAAGAACTCCACGGACCATCTAACCTTTCGACAAGAAAGAAATTTCACAAAAAAAGCCATCATACTAGACAAAAAAAAATTACTACCTTCACCTACAACAGTCCTCCCTCAAGGAACCTCAAAAATTTTGGTCTACTATTAATAAACTTACTCATCCAGGAGAAACTATTACCCCCAACCCCTTAGGCAGTAACCCTGACAATTTAACTGACAGCGAATGCCTTTAACTCTTTCTTTACAAATACTATCCAAACTCTTGCCAGCCACTTATCCTCTGA
The DNA here is from genome assembly GCF_019279795.1 of Protopterus annectens. Classification (NCBI taxonomy): domain Eukaryota; kingdom Metazoa; phylum Chordata; order Ceratodontiformes; family Protopteridae; genus Protopterus; species Protopterus annectens. The sequence continues at coordinate 1,065,483,847 of NC_056725.1, read as the reverse complement.
TATCACTAATCTACAAACTCCCACCTCCAAGGTTCCCCCAGTATTCAAGTTAGAACCAGTACCCACATCATACATTCGCTCCCTTCTCCAAAAACTAAAACCAACTACCCCCTCAGCTGACAAACTCCCATCAGAATTGCTGCAAATAGCATCTAAAGCCATAGCTTATCCCATCTCCTTACTGATAAATAGAACCCTAAATGAAGGTATAATCCCATCCATCTGGAAAATTTCTCACATTATCCCATTACAGAAAGGTGGAAACTCTAATGAAATGTCCAACTTTCATCCCATAGCACTGCTCTCCCCTATTGCAAAAATAATTGAAAAATGTGTCCACAAACAGCTTATGAACCACCTTCTCCTTCACAACCTACTGGCAAACTGTCAACACGGATTTAGACCTTTTCACAGCACCTCTACTGCCTTGCTTTCCATTACAAACTATATTAACGAAAACCGCAATAATAATATCCTCTCCTCTGCAGTCTTCGTAGACTTATCAAAAACTTTTGACATGGTTAACCACCATATCCTTCTACACATCCTAAAGTCCCACTCACTACATCCACTATCCATGAACTGGTTCACATCCTACCTAGAAAACAGACAGCAGGCTGTACTCTGGAAAAACACTCTATCTAATCACCTACCTATCTCATTAGGTGTCTCACAAGGCTCCATACTAGGCCCTCTCTTGTTTTCCATTTACATCAATGATCTCCACTCAGCCATTCCACTCTCCACATGTATTCAATATGCAGATGATTCTACTATTGTCTGCTCAGCCTCCTCTCTAGATGAACTACAGTCCCAAACACAAAATAGCTTTCAGTACAGTAGAAAACTGGTTCTCCAACCGCTGCCTCTTACTAAACGCTACAAAAACTAAACTTTTACTCTTCACACCTCCCAAAGGACTACCCCTTTACACTTCACCCTCACATCTAATAATGGCACCCTTATTTCCCCTGATCTGACCACTAAACTCTTAGGAGTCACAATTGACAATAACTTCAACTTTGACCCACACATAAATACCACAGTAAAAGTAGTCAGTAGAAAATTAGGATCCCTCTAAAGAATAAAACCATATCTAACACCATTAGCTAACTCCACTATAGCTAGAACTCATTTACTCTCAACCCTTCTTTATGCATCTCCCATCTACACTAACCTCTCCAAAAAGAACCTCAACAAACTAGCTATATCCTATAATAACATTGCCAGATTTGCTACTAGCTCCCCTTATAGAACTCATCACTGTCTTAATCTAAAAAAACTAGGCTGGATACAATTTCATCAACTCTCAATAACTCACAAGGCCCTTAATCAGCCCAACAATACTCCCATACTCTCTAGCTTTATTACACCATATAGTAATCTCAAAAATTTACAGTCCTCAAACAAAATCCTTATGAATATAACTAAATCTAAAAACTTAGCAGGTGATTCCTTGTTCTCCATCTCTGTTGGAAAAGTATGGAATCAATTACCACCTGATCTTACATCCCAGACCTCTCTCCCACTTTTTAAAAGACATCTAAAACACTACTTCAATAGCCACTGGTTATGCTCCTGTTGTAACCCTGACTAACAATTTCTTGGCTCTGACCTTCTACCTTCTCTAACTACTAAACTCCTTAAAACACCTTAATATCCTTTTCTTTCATATAAATTATATGTGTACTATCAAACTAAGACCTACTAAGATTTGTTCAAAAAAAAAAAAAAATTGTTTTATTCTTCTATATTTTTACATAGAATTTATAATATGACTCTCTGTTATAATTATAGCTGTTTAAAACTGTTTTTGATGTCATCATTATTGCTGCATAGAACTGTCTCTATGTTTTTCTTACATTGTATGTTATTTCCTGGAGCTTTTCTCCCCGGGCCTCTACTGAAAATGGACATATATCCAGTTAGACTAGCCCGGTCAACAAATGTAAAATAAAATAAAATAAATAAATATCATATATATTATTTGCATACATATATACATAGATATACATACACACATATACATGTACACACATATGTAGATATTGCATTTATATCTCAACAGTGGTCCACATGACAGCAAAGCATTAGACAGGCATGAAAAGGAAACTACATGTGCCACCTGCATCATGTAGTGTTGTTACTATCAAGGCATGTGTGTTCTGTTGCGTCACATGGGTCAGACTGTATTAAGGGTAAGTGTAGGGCTGCTGACATTTACTCACAAGACCTGTTGGTGAATGTATGTGTTGACAACCCAGTGTCTTGGCAGAATATGCGGGCTGTGGACACTATATAGGTCAGCAACAAAACACAGTGAACACATCCCACAGCTAGCCACCCACAGATATCACATAGGGTATAACTGCCAAACACACACACCTGCCATGCCATGGAATCGAGCACCTACCTAACTAGTCTACCACACTACAGCATTATGTAGTAACAGAATGCGCTACAGAGTTTCAGCATCACCGGACTCCCAGAGGCATACTTCTAGGTGGATGACATCATCTGCAAAGGCAAATACGCCGATAGGGAATGTATGGAGAGGGAGCCATCTAAAAGAATTACTCTGTCCCCAGGCAGCTGGAAACACACACTTGGCAGGGCCAGGAGTCAAACATACACTTAACTACCATATCACACTACAGCATTACACAGTTACCAAACACGCTACTGAGATTATTGGAGCACAGCACTCCCAGAGGCATACTTCTAGGTGGACGACATCATCAGCAAAGGCAAAGACAGCGATAGGGACTGTATGGAGAGTGAGCCATCTAAAAGCATTACTCTGTCCCCACGCAGCTGGAAACACACACACACACACACTTGGCAGGGATGGGAGTCAAACATATACCTAACTAACTTATCACACTATAGCATTACGCAGTTACAGAACGCGCTACCAAGACTACTGGAACACAGCACTCCCAGAGGCATACTTCTAGGTGGATGACATCATCAGCAAAGACAAAGATGCTGATAGGGAATGTATGGAGAGTGAGCCGTCTAAAAGCATTACTCTGTTTCCAGGCAGTTGGAAACACACACACACACACACTTGGCAGGGCCAAGAGTCAAACATACACCTAACTACCTTATCACACTACAGCATTACACAGTTACAGAACATGCTACTGAGATTATTGAAACACAGCACTCCCAGAGGCATACTTCTAGGTGGATTACATCATCAGCAAAGGCAAAGATGCCGATAGGGAATGTATGGAGAGTGAGCCATCTAAAATCATTACTCTGTCCCCAGGCAGGTGGAAACACACTCATACACTTGGTAGGGCCGGGAGTCGAACATACACCTTACTACCTTATCACACTACAGCATTACGCAGTTACAGAATGCGCTATCAAGATTACTGGAACACAGCACTCCCAGAGGCATACTTCTAGGTGGATGACATCATCAGCACTCAAATGCTATGGAACAACTTGTCACCATTCCCACAAGAGGTGAAAATATACTAGACCTGATCATCACAAACATGGGGACAAAATGCTCCACACCGGAAGTATATCCTTCATTGGTGAGATCAGACCATAAACTAATCTCACTGGAGATCCACATCCCGCCCCCACCCCCAACAAAAAAAGACCACAGTGAAGAACTTCTCAAAAGCCAACTTCACACTTCTTAAGACTGGTGTGGTATCCTTCAAGGCCCCTGAGCTATTGGAAACCACAACCCATGCTGCTGAATCCCTTACAAATGCTTTCTACGAGCACCTCCAGGATTGCATAGATCAAGCAATCCCAAATAAAATCAAGACCCTTTCCACCAAAGGCAAGCACCCGATCTGGTGGACCCCAGCCATAAACAAACTTTACAACAAGAGGAGAAAGCTACTACAAGATAGAGCAAAATCCCTAAAGGGAAGACATCTCTGATCAATACTAGTAAAAACTACGATCACTCATAAAATCATCCAAGGCCAACTTTGAGAGAAAAATCGCCAAGGACTCAAAAGACAATCATAAGGCCTTCTTTAGCTATGTTAGAAATCTGGGTGGAAACTCCCAGATATGCTTAGAATTAGTCCAAAATGATACAAAAATCACTGAACCCACAGACATTGCAAACATACTGGCAGACAGGTTCAGTGAAAATTCTCCCCTCCCCAAATGGAGAAATATCTATCCCAGCAGAGTGTAGCCTCCCAATCATCTCAAATGCCCAGGTGAGAGCTGCTCTCTCTAAAGCTAAAAACAGCATCAATGGGACGGATGGTGTCCCGGCTGTGTGCTACACAAACTCAATGAGGAACTAAACCCACACATAAGGCTGCTGTTTAATCTTAGCCTTACCACAGGATCACCCAAAGAGTGGCGTCGGCAACTGTGGTCCCACTCCACAAAGGCGGTGCTTCTACGGACCCTGGTAATTACCGCCCCATAAGCTTAACAAGCCTGGTCTGCAAAGCTATGGAGAGGATCATAATGGAACTCATAAATAAAGACATAGGGGACCTACAGATATTGGATCCTACCCAATTCGGCTTTGTCAAGGGCAGATCATGCCTCTTGAACTTGGTCTACTTTTTTGAAACAGTCACCAAGGCCATTGATGAGGGTAAGGCAGTTCACACAGCCTACCTTGACCTTGCAAAAGCTTTCGACACAATACCCCATTCGGGTATCATAGAAAAGCTCACCAGCTTAAATGTAAACACATATGTCACAAGATGGGTTGCAAACTGGCTCAAGGACAGAACCCACAGGGTTAGAGTTGCAGGTGCCATGTCAGACTCCAAGCTGGTCACAAGCGGTGCCCCACAGGGCTCAGCCCTGGGCCCCCTCTTGTTCGGCATCTACTTTTCAGAAGTGCAGGCAAACATAGGAGGATTGTGGCTGACAAAGTTTGCAGATGACTGCAAACTGGGCGCCATAGTTGAAAATCCATCAGACACAGATATCCTTCAGAGAGGTCTCATAGAAACGGATAACTGATGCCAGAGCCATGGCCTTAAGCTAAACGCCAAAAAATGTATAGTCATACCCTTTGGTAAAAACAGGGTAACCCCAAGTTACCACATAGGCGGCAATCCATTAAGCACAGAAGAGGTTATCAGGGACCTGGGGACCCAAGTTGACAGTAACCCTTCTTTTGACACTCACATTGCCAAAGTGATTAGGAGGACCTTCTACATTGCCCACCTGATTATGAAGGGATTCACATCCAGATCAAGGGAGGTCATTGTTCCCCTGTACTCTTCACTTATCAGACCAGTGATTGAGTACAATGCCCCATTCGGAATGTATCTTACCCGACACCTGCAGCAATTGGAAAGACCCCAAAAGTTCCTCACCAAAAGGATAAAGGCGCTCAAAAATATGCCATATGCTGCCCGACTGAAGAAACTCCAGCTCTCTTCAGTCGCATACCATCTGCTCAGAGGTGACCTGTGCCTGACATACAAGGCCATGTCCAACCCGGAATTAATGGACATGCTCCACCTCAAAAAATCCAAATCCACCAGAGCCACAAGAGCAAGAGACTTAAACCTCAACACGGATATAAATAGGACGTGCTGGAGGGACAGATTCATCACCCAGAGACTCCCTATGCTGTGGAACAGAATCCTGGTCCATTTGAGACAGAGCACCTTGCTGGCTCTCTTCAAGAGGAATCTTGACCAGTGGATGGGAGATCGTAGGTTTACCCCGGGGATCATCTCTGTATCACTGCTGGACAGAGGCATGGCAAACTAATGGGTATAGTATTCTTCAACCTAAGGGGTGGTGAACGCCACACAACTCTGGCTAGGCTTATAAATGCAACCTATGAACCTATGAACCTATGAATCAGCAAAGGCAAAGACGCTGATAGGGAATGTATGGAGAGGGAGCAGTCTAAAAGCATATTACAGTCCCAAGGTAGACGTAGACAAACACACGGCAGTGGTGTGAGTGGGACAACTGCCTATCTACGGAGCATTATTACAACACTACATGGATATGAGACGTGCCACAGACAGTACACCCTTCGAGACAGTCCCAGTGTGTTCAATGTAGGAATCCATCCTGACGTGGGGTATGGACATCTGTTGCCTGGATGACCACTATCGCTATACAGGATTTCAATGGTTATGCCCATACACAGAGGCACATAACCGACACAAGGTGTCACTGGGCATGCTCACACAGTAGCACACGTCTGTTTGGAATGTACTGTGTGTCCATCAACACAATGGCGTACTGGGCATGCTCACACACTTAGTAGTAGTGAAGGGCTGTCTTGTATGCACACAGATTCTAAATATGGAAGGGTGCAGTTTGGAATGTACTGTGTGTCCATCTACACAATGGCGTACTGGGCATGCTCACACACTTAGTAGTAGTTAAGGGCTGTCTTGTATGCAGACGGATTCTAAACATGGAAGGGCACAGTTTGGAATGTACTGTGTGTCCATCTACACAATGGCGTACTGGGCATGCTCACACAGTAGTAGCGAAGGGCTGTCTTGTATGCACACGGATTCAAAACGGAAGGGCACAGTTTGGAATGTACTGTGTGTCCATCTACACAACGGCGTACTGGGCATGCTCACACACTTAGTAGTAGCGAAGGGCTGTCTTGTATGCACACGGGTTCTAAACACGGAAGGGCACAGTATGAAATGCACTGTGTGTCCATCTACACAACGGCGTACTGGGCATGCTCACACACTTAGTAGTAGCGAATGGCTGTCTTGTATGCACATGGATTCTAAACATGGAAGGGCACAGTGTGTTGATAGTGAACATTGTTAGCACGAATGCTGCACTACACACATCTGACACCGGTCATCAGTGCTAGCCCTGTAGCGTTCGTGACCACAGCTGACAATCCAGATCCAGCAATGGGAAATATGGACATCTCTGAGTGAGGAATACTTGGCATATGGCACAGTTGTGCACAATAGCACTACCACCGTATACCTCAGATACAGACATGTGGGCCATAAGACCGTGACGGACCGCTCCAGGTGTTACTGCCCCCACATACATGAAGGCCACTCACATGTACTGACCAGTACACACTCAAGAGCTATCACAGATGTCTCAGGTGCAGATCACAGTAGTAAATGCCACAGTCTACTATGTAGCCTTCGGACATCACCATGTCTTTGGACCAGCAACACACATCCATACATTACTACACCACCATGTTACTCATGACCAGTGGACAGGTGTAACAGATGAATGTCGCTGTACACCAGAAAACACTCATGTTTGGATATGACATACATGTAATCGCAATGGATATGTACATGGCCCACACACACACAATGCATATGTACATAGCAAAGCTTTTGCTGTCCTCTGTGCAGACAAGTGGCTACAACAATCACATGCATGCACATGGAAGGTAGGTTCATGGCTGTTGAATGCTAACAGTACATAAGGTAGCAATGTTGACTGAGATAACATTCCCTCTGTACTAGTTACCCATGACAACCAACATATCATACAACAGTCCATGTGTCATGTATGTCATCACACATGTCCACCAATTGCATAAAAACATGGCTACATGACAGGAATGTAGGACCAACACACATGTACATGTATTGGTGTGCATGCAGCTACCATTCATGTGCAGTAGCTGATGTATGTCATTCATCTGTGTCTAACTACAACATGCAGTTGCAATGCAGACCCATCATTGACACCTGTATATGGTGAAATACTGACAGTATGGTAGGGTGTACATCAGGTATGGATGGATGTGTGTACATAAAGTGGTGGTCTACTTTTGCAGATGGATGTTTGATGAGGACAGCTCACAGGTGTATCACAAGCCATCCTACCATTACATGTGCAAACAGTACGCTATGTCACTGTTACCTGAAGGTGAAAACATACAACCTACACAGCGGTCAGGGTGTTACTGACTGTACATCACTTGACACCTGTAACACTTATGTCCTCCTGTGTGCATATAGCAGCACAATTGCCAAAGGTAGAATTGGTACACATAATGCGACCAATACAGCTGCATGTCTGTCAGACGTATCATCACATAGCAGGTGTATGATTCACAGTACTGCCATGTGTGTTTGCTTGTGTGAACATATATGCCACGTATGGTGGGGAATACATCCCAATTGTTACACACCCCTGTACACTGTTGTAGAGATCTGTACATACTGCAGTTTAGAAAGCAAGACGTAGGCAGAGGTGGTGTGTGTATCACACATGTCAGCTATCTGTATGTGAATGACATTTGTGGACTCCACAGTGTGTGTGTGTGTGTGTGTGTGTGTGTGTGTGTGTGTGTGTGTGTGTGTGTGTGTGTGTGTGTGTATGTATGTATGGCTGTCTGGTGCATGGAGTGAGGGTGTATGCTACCATACAGAACAGACAGGATCCCTAACCCCTCATGGTGATGCAGTCTACTACCCAGTTGATGCCATTGGTCTCAGCCTAACTAGCTACCTGTACATGTTCATTCTCTGTGTCGCGTCATGTGGGTGCACAGTACTGTGAAGGTGATTACCACATAGGCAGGGGTCCTCACCTCAACACTATCAAGTATGCGTTATAGTGTTGTTGACCCCGTGAGTGTGGTCATGTTACTGTATGTTTCTGTGTATGTCTGTGTGTGTTCTCATCCTGTAATGTGACAGTGTATTACTGCTACACAGTGAGGCCTCATGCTATCAACTGGCCTCTAACGTTGACATCAGCCAGACCGCTGTGTAAACCCCCCGCACCATGTCACCATACCTGTGATGTGACTCGGTATGGATGTCACGTCTCTAGCCACTGTAGCCTTTTGAACAGCTCACATGCTTCTGGATCAGTAGATGTGTGGACATCTGTGGAATGGTAGCCTTTCTAACAGTGAAGTTGAGGCTACGTATAGCATGTTGGTATTGCCATACATGCCTGTGAGTACTCCACATTTACACATGGGAAACTGCAAACACTGCTACTTATTGGCACATGCAAGTAGACCTTAAGGAGGGAAGCAGGGCATCATTACAAACATGCTGTTACTGTTGTTACCAAGACACAGACTGTGAACATACAACAATGCACTCTAGCTGCAAACACTGTAACGTAATGGCACATGCAGTTAGACCTTAAGGAGGGAAGCAGGGCATCATTACCAACATGCTGTTACTGTTGTTACCAAGACACATACTGTGAACATATAACAATGCATTCTAAACCTGTACCACATGGTATGGCTGGTGCGTGTCAACAGTACACAACAAATGTAATATACACTACTCACTATTCTGTTCACCCTGTGCATCAGACCATATGAGCATGTCCCTGCACTGATGGTGTGGATGACAGGGATGCGCCACAGGCATCATCATATGCACAGGGTGATAATGTTTGCCAGGGGCATAGGCTGCACCAGTGGATGACATCATGTGTGTGGGTTAGGGCCGGTGATCTGATTGGACATGTGTGGTCGTTATGCATGTGGGTGTTGTGGTGCCCTACAGATGTTTCTGCTGTGTGTGTGTGTGTGTGTGTGTGTGTGTGTGTGTGTGTGTGTGTGCGCGCACAGTTCTGCCATGTGTCCAGCCAGTTCTGCCATATTTCCAGCCTACACAGGGGTATTATTGACAGCTCCAGATTGTACAGACCAGGATGTACAGCTCACTGTGTCCGGCCATGGCCACGTGACCTGTGCCTGCCAGGGGTTGCACGGGCACTACCAGCAGATGTACAGATTGGCTACTGTCCGATGACACATATCCACTGGAACCGTGTCCCCGCTGGGAACATCCAGGGCCATGTCCACGTGGCCTGCTGTGTCCTGGTGTGGACAGCGCAGCACCAGCTGCACTGCTACTGCTACCGGCACTGTGGGAGCGGGCATGTGAGGTGGCTCATTCACGTTGACCTGCAGCAGGTGGTGTAGCTGGCCTACGTCCACGTGACCTATGCCTCACTCCTACCAGATGTTCCAGCACAGACAGCTCATGCTCGCAGATTGTCATGCCATGGTCAAGGATTCCAACCATGTCACCCAATTGCCTGTCCAGAACATCAGCGATCTGCTGTTGAGCATTTGCCAATGCCTGGATGTTGTAGTTTAAAGAACGGATTAGCAGCCCTCTGAAGCCTCTGCCCTTCTGTGTTCTGCATTCAGCACGTGCCTGTGCCACCATTACAATCTGAAACATGCGTCTGGTGACACCAGCTGCTGCGCTCTGTCCTGCAGGTGCATGTCTGCCAAAGGTCCTCCTATGAGCAGCACTGGCCACATGCCTGTGTGGCACATCTGCAGTCATTACACTGACACCATGGTGTGGAGACACACCTTCTGTAGCCACCACACATTCCTGTTCCAAGCTAACACACGCTGACTGTCCTTCCTCTATGGCCACTGGTGATGAGGTATGTGTTGGCATGAGTACTGTGTGCGGGGAAGAGGGGGACATAGCTGGGATGGCAACCATTGGCACAGATTCAGTCCCTGACAACCCTGCCTGTACCTCATGCATATGTTCATCACTGCTAGTATCTGTGGGGACACTAACAGCTGATGGACCGCAGGAGGGTAACGCACCTACATCACCTGTGAATGCAAAGAAAGACTCTACATTACACACAGACACACACACAGACACACACACAGACACAGACACACACACACACACACAGACACACACACAGACACACACAGACTCACTGACTCACCATGCATGTGATTTGACAGACAGCATGCAGCATGCATGTGATACAGCAGACAGCATGCAGCTCAGACATTAATAGTGGTAGTTAGCATACCTCCCTGGGTTGCACACAACAGCAAGCAGGTGTCATATCAGAAGCCATGCAGTTCACACAATCATGGTAGTAAGCATGCATCCCTGTGATACACCATGTGGACCAGCACAAGTTAACAGTACACATGGCTGATGTGACCTTGGCATTGACATGTAGTATGACATGTAATCTGCGGACGTGTGCATTGACATGCATACATGTCTGACACAATGGTGTCCTGACACATGTACAGCGGTGTAATGGGTATCACATTGCAGTGTTGTCTGTATGCCCTACAGATAGAAAGCACTTTTAGCAGATGTGCATGAACATTGATGGGTAGTATGAGGTATCTACATTGCTATACAGTGTGAAGTACAGACACTGTGTCATTGCATGGCATCATGAGGTGCCTATAATGCTATACAGTGTGTAATACATGCACAGTGCATAGCCATGACTGTGTGCAAACACATGACATAACTACTGTGGATTGTGACCCACGTTGCTGAGGTGTATACACACTAAACCATGCTTTTTCATGTGACAGGTCACTGGAAGACCTACAGATGACACCCCTGCACAACTACTAACATGTCTTAGCTGCCTGGCAACCGTGTTCACACATGGCAGACTTGTCAATACACCATGTCCCACATGACAGTTATGTATCGCACACATGAGGTGCACGGCTGACAGTGATGTCCAGCAGCAGCAAGGGAAATGTACGGTATCTGTGGCCTGATGTGGTGTCTATGTTTGTGGAAGCTGTACAGGTGACTACTGTCATGGTATGACACAGTCACGATGCTCAACACATCTTAAATGGTTGAATTAAGTGACACCTCCACAAGCTGTGCACAGGCTTTTAGGATGTCCAGTGTTTCACATCAACTATATAACCATTCAACAAAGGCTATTGTTGGACCATGTGTGGACAATGTGCAACAGGGTGTATACACATCACATCTACTGTGTGGCTACATGTCTCTGGCCATCCTCCATGGCCATGTGTGAACATGTGTTGGCCAAATGTTTGTGATGGCCATCTCAGATGTCTGTGTTGTCCCATATGACATACACCCATAGATGTCAGATACGTCACTGTCCACAGGGTTATGTAGACAAAGGGTTGTATGTTTGGCATGTGGGGTATGTATTATGGGATAGTGAGACAATATTGCATCCTGAACACTACATGTCTGGGACTTGTCAGATGGTACATCACAATGTGTGCACCCATTGCAGGGGCATATTACACAATGGTGAATCCTGTGGGCTGCCCACATCCCAGCTCACTGTGTGGTACTGTTTGCATACCACACATGTGTTGTTCCATTGTATAGAACATATGCCTACATTGAACAACACCTCCACCGTTGTATGCACAGCTGTCCACACTTCTAGCAATGACAGATACTGTGGTTTCATGTTGGTGTTTCATTTAGTCTGTATATATTGCACATGGGTAGCCAGTTTGCTTGATGACAGATGTGACCTGTATATCATGACTGGACCATACATTATGTGTACATGTGTTAACTGGCCATATGGCTAATAGATATATGCACTAACATGCCAGATACTGATAACTGTCTCACCTGCAACGGACTGATGTCTGTGCGGAACGCCAGAGGTACCTGTATAGGGGTGACACAGGGGTTTGAACATTATCCATGACTGTATGACAGCTACAGGGTGCACTGTGCATGTTAACACATTTGCCTGTACAATAGCATATAGTATGCATGTGTGCATACACAGGGTAGCAAACTATAGTATGCGGCATGTGTGTAAACATACCTTGCATATGATGTTACATTACATATTGTACAGTGACACATGCAACTAAATGGGATATAATAGTCATATGTGCATTAGTGACTTACCGGGCAACTCCAGGCTCAGTGGTTGGGAGACACCCACCTCCACGATGGCAGCTACTGTTTGTGGATGCTGTTCTGAGGATGTCCCCAGGCTGGCCAGTAGCTCCTTGATGTGTGTGAGTGGGGGCTGGGTTGGTGGCCCACCACCTGTTCCACCTTATTCCCTGGCGATTGCATTGGCACACTGTTTTGCATGTCGTATCAGGTCCATGCAGTGTCTGCGCACCTGCTGGTAGGTGCGGTTATGGCCACCCACATCATTTACCCTCCTGCGTAGTTCCTGCCACAGGTCATCATGCTGCTGGGCAAGCTGTGGCACACGGCTGAACAACACCTCATAGTTATCATGGAGGTACTGGATGAGGGCATCATTCCCCTGGTGGCTATACGATGGCAGGTGTGAATGAAGCATTATCTAGAAGACATAATGATGGAGACAGGTCACAGTATCACAGAGATGTACAGAGATACAGCTGCACATACATTTGTATTAAATCTAGTACATATGAACAGTTATCTTTGCAAATCGTCATGACACTGACATGACTGACATGTTTGTGTCACACACATGTAACACCCGTTGTGCATTGGATATCATCACCATATATGTGTGTCACCTCATTACATTGCTCATACTCAATGTGAATGCTGTCTTGATGTGGGCATGTCTGTTTGCCTGTACTGGTGTTCTTACCTATCAGCACATGCCTGGATGTGTCCGCAGTAATGCTGATGAACATGATGCTGTGTATATGTCACATATCAGCACATACACTGCCTTAATGGACATGAGCAGTGACAATGCACACATGCGCATGGAAACCATTACATGCATGTGTTTTGCCATATACATCTACATGGCACTGTACAGCAGTTCAACATCCTGCCACGTATCGCCTGTGTTTCACATGTGATACACATGGGACAATGGCTAGCCGGACATTATTCGCAGGGATGGTTATCAAACATGGCATGTGTGGTCAAGGTTTTCTAGCTGTATCCAACAGCCATTTTTCCACTGCCAGGTGCATCAGTGCCACATTACTGATCCAGACAGTTAATGATACATCTACCATGCGGTCATCGCACCATGTTTGACACAGATGACATGTGCAGCTTTGATGGACAGGGTTGCATAGTATGGCAGGAGTATGTAACATGTATGGCACATGGATCTGTCCAGCATGTGGCGACCATTGTAGTAGGACGGTGGCTGTCCATGACGTATGTCTTTCAGATCAGGATATGTATGAGTAGCATGTCCAACATCACAGTGTAGCACATGTCTTTATGCAAGGTAGCCAGCATGCTGCATAGTGGAGGTGAGGATTGTGAAGGCTGGTATCGCCCATCCACGCATGGCCAATACCCGTGAAAGGTGATATGTGATCCGATATTGGTCACCTGAGTGCTGAGTATGCCTTTTCAATGATCTCCATGCTCATGGATGGCACCCTGTCATGACATATGACTACCTAATAGGCCTGGAGATGTCACCACCTCAGGGAGGTGAACTGCACAGCACCATCCCTTACACACAGTGTCCATAATGTTGACTGCTGCCTAGGTGGTAGTTAATGGGTACAGGGTTATTCACCTAGCGGTGACAATGCTATTATCAGCTGTCAGATTGTGCACATATGTCATGCACCTCACCCACAAAGCCCATTCTGTATGTTGTCCACAACACTGAGACAGCTATTGCTCCTAGGTCATGGTCATTCACATCCTTACATACGCAGATGCCTCCCATTTGTCTGTGTGGTATGGGCTACAATGAGGGGGGAGTACAAAACATTAACCCTGTTTTACTGTAGCTGCCACTGGTGTGATATACACATGTCACTCAGACACCTTTTGTAGTGTTGCTTCTGTCAACAGGCCACTGGTAGACCACTCCTGTCACAGGTATGCTATGCAGTGTGAAATCATCCGTACTGTTATCTACATCTCTACTGCTAGCATCTATGTTGATAAAGGTTCATAGACTTGCAGACCATACTCAGCAGGGTAATAGTGCAGTGCCTCCAATTATGACTGGCGTCTCCGCTTGTGGGTTGCAGTGGGTTTATATTATCCAACACCCTATCTGTATTGCATATTCATGCTCAGCACTTGTTCAGAACATGTAAGCACTTCATGAGGTACTTATTACTATAGCACACATTCCAACTCATTTCTTACAGGTACACTGTCTGTCCTTACATTTCCAGCTTGCTTACAGTACAACAGCTGTTGTACACACATAACTCACATATCTTGTGAGACATGGTTGAATATACAGGCATGTCCAAGTGTCACTTGCCAGTGTTATTGCCTGTCTATATGACGAATATGGCAAACATGAGGCAATAGAGCAATTGTCTCATGTACACAGTCAATGCTCATCTCCCAACATACGACACTACAGCCTGTGGGAGATGCACATATGTAGCCATGCTGGGGGTAATGCTCTCACCAACCCAGACTGAACCTGACATTCATGTGGGGATGTTTAACATTTGCAACACACCCCACTCATCACATAGTCTCACTAGATCTACACCACCACAGGCCACACATAGTATGACTACAACATTTGCAGGACCTCTCCATACTCTCTGTGTAGGCAACAGAGGCAGCCCCCATCACCAAACACAACACCAATTACTTATAGCCCACAGACTCATGTGTGCACATCAACTACAGCCAATAGGGTGTCATACACTACACAACACACCGGTCATATGTGACTCTGTAGGCGGTCACACTGATGTCCCACTCAGCAGGCTACACAAGGCGATAGTCGCTTACATCTGGCTGTCGAGTTACAGGATCAGCAACATAACCTATGCGCCCATGCCACACCTCACCAGGTACGATTTGACTGTCATTCTCCATGTTAGTGTTACTGCCCTGAGAATTAACTTCCTGAACTACATGTACAGGGACATGCAATAGCTCTCCGGTCTTGTAGCCCGGAAGGTATCGCCCAAGCCCTGAGAAGCATTCTGCATTCATCCAGACTGATACCACAGTAAAACAACTGAATGTTTCACTTCAACAGTTGCCTATGCTTCTGCTGTCATTCCACAGGCATCCAGTATCTGTCTGCTTTGAATGACATGGTCAACAAAACACGATGCTTTGGCACAGATAACCTGCACCTGTCAGCCCTGGGATTACAGATAACATGTAAGGCTCTTGCTGCTCCTATACTGCCTGTCTTGGACAGTTTCCAATAACATTCACCACCAGAACAGGAACAGGCAAGCAAAACCTGGGGTACTGTTACTCAATGCTTGACATCTTCATCTCTAACGCACTCAGGCGAAGCACTCCTTATAATGGACCATTCGATATCTCTGCAGTGACTGGGACCTGCCTCTAGGCTCCGGAGAGCACACCTGCACTGACAGGTTACATGCAGACCACACCTTTCAGTCATGTAACCAGGACCGGAACACCCACGGCAGAGGTGTGTCCATATTTCACAAGGATGTACACACCTCCAGGCTGGTTCCTTAGCACAATGCATCAGAGGTGATCCACGTGCAACTAACTGTGGCCAGAACTGCTATACACATTGTAACTTGCTACGGATTCAACAACATACCCCACGGTTACCGGCCCTCATTTCTTGGTGTACTGGACAGTAGCGTTCAGACAGGTACTACTGATGTGAGACTGACACTACCCCACACTTAACTGGGATGCCTACTCATGTACCGACACATTAGGCCAATGCTTTCTGGGATTCATAACCTCCACTCAGTTGGATCAACCCATACACACCGCCACCAAGACCAACAATATCCTAGACATGGACATTACCAACATGTGACAGGTGTTCCACACCTGGGGTTATCCCCTCATTGGTAGTTTCCGAACATATGCTAATCACCCTTGTTATCCACATCCCGGCACCACACCCTTCACAGAATACACAGTAGAAGATTTCTACAATGCCTACTTCAGACGTCTTATGACAGCGGTAGTAAACGTCATGACACCCATGCAGATGGACAATGCACTTACAAACGCAGAAACATACACCAGTGCACTTCATTAGCACTTACACGACTGCATGGATCATGCTATCCCAAACAGAGCCATAATGGTACCCACCAGATAACAGATGCCACTCTGGGGGTCCAGTTCCATGCACATAATGTACAACAGAAGGTGGTGGTTGCAAAGTGGAATACAATCCCATGGGTGGGGTACCTCACTGGTCAGCCTCAGTAGGAATCTGGGATCCCTTATCACATCCTCCAAAGCTAGCTACGTAAACATTACTGCGACACATTCCAAGGACTACCACAAAGCATTATGGAGGTATGTCAGTACTCAATGGCAATACCCACATCTGCTCTGACATACGACGGTTAGGCAGGAACATTACAGACCGACTGCTATTGGCAACATCCTGGCAGATAGGTTCAATGCTAACTTTACACCCTCTCATTCCCTACAGGGCCAAAATCCATAGAGGAACAATGCAGAGTCCCTGCGGTCACAACTACACAGTTTCAACCTGCACTCTCTAAAGCCTGGAAGACAGACTCCATGTGACCGTCCAACATCCCAGGCTGTGATTTACACAAACCTCAGAATAACATGGCTCCCCACTTGGCCACCAGATTCAGTAATAGCCTTGTATCAGACATTGTGGCCCCTGAATGGCACACAGCAACAGTCATCACACTCCACACAAGTGGCACCACAATGAACTACAGGGAATATTGCCCTATATGCCTGACTGGACTGTTCTGCAAGGCTATGGGGCACATAATCATGGAAGTCATTCACAGAGACATTGGTGGCCTCCAGACCTTTGGTGCCACCCGGGTTGGATTTGTTAGGGCCAGGCCCTGGCTCCTACACCTGGTGGACTCCTTTGATACAGTTACCAGGGTAGTTGATGATGGTAAGGGGGTCCACACAGCCTACATTGTCCTCTCATTGGCTTTCAGCACCGTTCTCCATTCTGGTATTGACAACATATACATCCACCTGCACATCGACCCCTACGTCTCGGGATGTTATGCAAAGTGGCTCACGGACAGGACCCACACAATGAGGGTAGCATACCGTGGTACCTACAGTAATTCAGTTACACTTGGTGTACCACAGTCCTCGGTCATAGGGCCCCTCATGTTTGGTATATGCTTCCCTGAGGTACAGGCTAGCACAGACGGACTTTCCCTGAATAGGTTTCCAGATGACTGCAAACAAGGAGCCATGATTGATCCACCAGCTGATGCAGACACCCACCATATGGGTGTCACTGTGACGGATACCTGATGTCAATAACATGGCCTCAAGCTTCATAACACAAGGTGCATAGACATCCCCTTTGGATTACACCAATCACCCAATGACTGTCACATAGGTGGTAGTCTCCTACATACATGTGACATTATATGGGATCTTAGTACACACATATATAGCACCCACTCCTTTGATAACCATATTGTCAATGTGGCGTGGATATCCTTCTACGTGGCCACCCTTATCTGTAATGGGTTTGTAGCTGGAACAAAGGCACCCATTGTACCTCTATACTCCTGGTGTATGACACACATTCAGGGGTACAACAGCCCTTTTGGGGTGTACCTTACAGAACAGCAACAGCTTTACATGCCACAACATTAACACACCATGAGGATTATTGACCTCCGAAGGATGACGTATGCGGCACAACTACGGATGCCATGACTGTACACATTTGCATACTGCACACTCAGGGGTGACCTCTGCTGAACATACAGGGCCCATGTCCACAACAATATTTATGGATATACTCCACATAAGCAACATAAGCAAAGTCCACTGAGAGCAACATGCTCATGGATATGTGCACAAATGCAACAATGAGTGGGACGTGCTTGAGGGATACATTCCTGAACCAGACACTCACCATGCTTTGGAACATGATTCCTATGTACATCAAGCAGGGACACTCACTAGCACTCTTCATGAGATACCTCGATGGGTGGATGGGAGACACACATGTATGCCAGGGATCACTGCAGTGGCTGTACTGTACACAGGTGCAGGTAACACATGGCTCTGCTGTTCACAGACAGGACACTACCCTAGGGAGGTGCCGCCGGTGAAAACACTGTTGTTGGGCTTACACATGGACTTGGCCAGACAGCATAGTACCTCACTATGAACCTGTGAAGCTATTACATGCCCTTTGTGCATGGATAATTGAGTAGCTCTTCCATTTCAGTTAGCTATCATGCTGTTACAATGTCCCATGGCTACAAGCCATATGTATCCTGTTATTGTGTATTCTACATGCCAATAAACAATATCCTTTGTTTGCATGATATAACAGTTATGCTGTGTAAAATATCTGACATATCTACCTACAATATTGTACATTACACATATTTTAAACATTATCCCATAACGCAAAGCATGCTTGCACAGCAGGACCACCCTAGGCATGTTATTCTCATTATATGCCCTTACACATGCCTACTGTAACAGTATATCAACATATACTATCTCCTGCTATGGCACGTACATGTTGGACAAACCCTACCACTGACTGTGGGTGGTGTGGAATTGTTGTGTTTAAAGCCTTCATGTAGCATCCCTTGTGGTGTATGAGATGTTTACCTTGTGGCCCACAGCAGAACACACAATTTCTACAAGTGTTACTATGCTCAAAAGACATCACTACATAATACCTTTTCCCACTTTATGCATTGTGTACACTTTAATTACTACAAAACAGGCTCTACATACACTGACATACTGAGTGTTCTACATACCTTGTTTCTGAGTCTTCATAAAATATCTCTCTTACACCTTTACTGTTTAAACGGTTCTATGGTATGAGCATACGGTTTGAATGTATGGCAAGGCATCCTTATATACGTCGATACCTGTAACATGTGGTATCCTGCCGCCAATTGGTGTTCCTGAGTAAATTATTACATGCCCATCAGCTGTGCCGCTACTCCATTCGCAAATTACATGGCAACAGTGGGGCATAACTGAATTCTCCACTTGGGCATTGCCCTTTTGCACTACCTTCGGGGAGATGGCCTGTATGTGTTTTGTTGTGAGGAATTGCAACTGCTATTTGGAGAGACACGGATATTTGGAATTCATGTCCCCCGTGGATTGTGTGTGATGGCTAGAGTATGTGGTTCTACATGTGAGTGTACCTGTCATCTCAACCATCTGATAATGGACTACTGCAAACAAAACCTGTAACATCGCCGTCTGTTCCATTATACAACAGCTACGATTTTACATGGCGCCATTACAAATGTGTCTCTCACAAGGTATGTTAACGGTTCTGCAGATGTAATTGAGTGAGTGGATGTTTGTGATGTTATTACAGTCTGTATTGCAATTGTTTCGGATGTGGGGAAGATGTAGGTGGGTGTACATAGCATATACAGATTTGTGGGGACTGCATTTCTACATATTCCATATATGTGTGTGGGCTCCTTCCCTAATTGAAGACCTATCACTTACTAGACTGAGAAACTAGTGTTGTTACGGGCTTATACACTGAGCCATTGTTAATTGGTTTCTATATAGCATGCAGGTGAGGTTGATACTTCAATACCTCCAGAAATACATCAATATGTAAGGGAATGTTACTAAATGACAGCTGTCTCGAGTATTTCTGTCACAGATATTTGCACTCATTGCAGTTGTGTTGGTGACTGAACCTCTTTGGCATGGGTTGCCACCTTTTCAAATGGCCATAGTGGGACATTTGCAGGACACACATCGGTGTTTCCAAGCCGACACATACCCATGGTCAGTACACAGGATAGAACATACTTTTATCCTGAATACATACTTATTCTTGAAGCACTTTAGCTACTTATCATGTTTCATGTAACATTTACATATTTTAGATACAGGCATAACTATTTAATGCAACTATTACATAATATATGGGACATAATTATGTCCTACAATCTCGGGCATTTGCCCTTTTTAATATTTTTTGTCAGGACACAATTGCACAGGGAGGGGCTGTCCCTCTTAAAGTGGGACAGGTGGTAACCGTATGCCTATGGCCAGCTATGACCACACCTACCATAATGATCTGCCTCCAAGTTAGCACTAACAGACACATGATGCAAACACACACACACACACACACACATTACAGTCCCACAGAAACACACACAACACCCTCAACACACACATACACAGACTACAGCAATCACAAACACAGTTGAACACAGTACCTACCTGGACCACAGCACCGGCAGCGATAACTACATGTCCCTTAACATCGTGATAATATTACTCTCGCTTCTAGTGTTCCAGTACTGTGGTCTTTCGGTCTTTCAGCCTCGTGATTACACGTGTCGGTATGTGACGCATTCGATAGTTGGCAGTATCCTATTTATTTGTACCTCCATGGTTGTGCACATATCATTGACCTATCTATATATTTGCAGATATAGGTGAATACGTATATATCAACTTATATCTCTCTATCACCCTTTATATATCTATATATATATATATATATATATATATATATATATATATATATATATATATATATATATATATATATATATATATATATATATATATATATATATATATATATATATATATATATATATATATATATATATATATATATATATATATATATATATATATATATATATATATATATATATATATATATATATATATATATATATATATATAGAGAGAGAGAGGGAGAGGGAGAACACACCTTTCGTTGTGTACATGTCAGTGTATACTGTTTCCTGGACTCCGTACGTTTGTGTTTTAACCTGTCACAATACACACCTGCCGTTGGTACATCTCGGGTAGCTTAGTGTTAGGTGATTGTGTACATGATTGCGTGTTCTACTCCTGGCAGTGGTCGTTTTACCCTTCAGAGCAGGCACTATTAGTACAGGGGTGAATAATGCTAGTTTCACCTGTTTTGGACATCGCTGACCGTGATCTGCGTGATATTCAGAAAAGCTTAGCCCTGTTTCACGCATATCCGTATATTCATTTTTAAACGACGCTTACCAGCACTTGCCAACGCATAATCCCACTGACATGTGCTAAACCTGATCTGATGACCTGCATCCAACATCCATTATTCGTGCCTTCAGGATTACGTAACGTCCCTTGCAGGAAGTGGGACCGGGAACATGCACGACAGTCAGTGCATTTACCACTTGGGCATCTGGGATTTGTACACGTGTTATGGTGTTTTGTATGTGGACTGTACTACGGCTGTTACTCCATACTACAATCAAATGTGTAACTCAGTTAGTTTACATATGGATGAGACCTATTAATGGTATGTCCAAGTGATGTTTAATGGATGTGCTCCAGTACTGGTAATGTATGTCACAGTGAGCCACACACTATAATGTGCTACACATTCACACAACCATAGGTGGAGCATGCTGGGGTGACAGATACCTGTCATGGGTACTCCCCATGCTTTGCCACTACATCCCTAATTACATTATATGGAGCCCCTCATTAACACACCAGATAAGCCATGCAGAGTGTGTGGGGAACAGTGATTCCACACATGGATCCCGCAATTGCCTCTGCTCTACTGAGGGACAGTTGGTTAATCAATGTGGTGGTGACAGCAGACACTGTTTGCCTCGGTTGATGAATGGCCTCTGACAATCGGGCATGTACCTACCGATGTACCTAGGAACCTATACATACAGTATCAACATATGCTTTTAGGTGTGTGTACTGTTCGGGTGTTGACATTCCTTGTTCCAATAGCTGTTGTGTGTGCAATGGTTGAGGGCTGCCTATGTAGGATTCACACAGTAGGCCACTTATACATTACACTTTACAGGTGGTTGCGCGTGTGTGTGCCATCCAGTTTACTGTGTGTGCAGGTGGAGAAGTGTGTCAGTCCGTAGGGGCCTACACTGTCAGTGTATGTGCTATACATTCCCTCTTCGCCAAGGCATGGGCATATTGGGCATGCCTCTGTCTGCCTACTGGGGCTGGCACAGGGTGTTCATGGTCTGAATCCCTCTGTGCCTGTGATGGCCTTGGCAATTGCGGTGGGCTGTGAGGGCCTTCACCATTATGTCCCTGCTGCAGCTGTTTCCACTGGATCATATTATGTAGCATGGCACATACTATGGAGATGTGGGCACACGTGCCAGGAGAATACTGCAAGACTCCACCAGATATGTCCAAGCAACAGAACTGTGATTTCAGCATCCCAAACACACGCTCTGTGATGATTCTGGTTTGTGCTTGTGCCTCATTATGGCGTTCTTGCATGGGTGTGTGTGCATTTCTGATGGGAGTCATCATCCATGGCTCCAGTGCATAGCCAGCATCCCCCAAAAGGTGGCCATGTGGGATGTCCCCTCTGACAAATACCTGATACAGCTGTGAGGCATGCCAGATGTGGGAGTCGTGGTAGCTTCCAGGGCTGCCGGCACACACATCCATAATAATGTCCTGGGCATTGCACACAACCTGGCAGTTGATGGAGTGGTATCCCTTGTGGTTTATGTAGCGCCTACCATGCTCACCGGATGGTGACTTGATATGTATGTGCGTGCAGTCTATCGCACCCAGTACCTCTGGGTAGTGTGCCACCTGGTGGAAGAGACGCATATTGCTGGCCAACTCCTCCTGAGTTTGGGGGAAGTATATATGCTCATTGGCATGTGGTAACATAGCATCCAGGAACTGGTGTAGTACCCTGGATGCTGATGCCTGTAAGATCCCCATTATATCTCCAGTTGGCCTTTGAAAGGTACCTGTGGCTAGTATTCGCAAGCTTACACATACCTTCGTGTCCACTGGGATGGGTTCCCCTCTGTTGTTTCTGGATCTCAGGCATGGCCGGCACAGCTCAACTATTTGCTGTAAGATATCCCTATCCACCCTGTAACGCTCTACTATCTCCAGATCATGTGGCCCCTGGTAGGTTACCCTTGGTCTGAACACTCTTCTCCTCCTCTGGAGCCTGCGGTGGTTGTCAGCATCATCATCCACAACACCTTCAGTCTCTAACACATGGTGATGAATCACAGCTATGGCAGCTCCCATCATGTACATTGTAAAAGTTCTCCATCTGTTTACACCGATGGTGCAGTGTTTGGGAATACACAGGTGTGTGTGAGGTGCCTTCACACTTTATACTATTGTGCTGTGAACACTGATGATGTCATAGGGTGTGTATGTACCATCAGAGCTACAGGGTATCTTATGTGTTTTACCACAGATACTGCTATCGTGGTGCCTTTGGTGTTGAATTACATTTGGCTGCCATGGATTACCTCTTGCCCTTCCCTTCACATTTCTTAACATTTCCCCTCCCATTTTCTGGCATGCATCCAGCAGCCTGCTTTCATTTGTACTTTCCAAAACCTGGCTTATCTTACGACATGTATTCTATGGCCACTCTACAGCAGGTTTGCTTTGCTCTGCGATGACAGTTCTCTTTTATTTGCAATCCGAAACATCCCTTATCCTGTTCTACAGGTTGCTGCGAGCAGACTTGTTAGCTGCCGTCGATTGCCCACTGTGAGTTAATAGGTGTTAATTGCTCAGTTGTACTCCAATTACCCTACTGCTGCATTTCCTTATTTTCTTCCCCTAACCTTCCTGTTTGAGCTATGGTGCACGGCACGTGCATCCACTTACCGGGTTTCCGGCATCTTTTCATCCGTGTACACATGCGCTTTCGGGCACCATATGTGCTCTCAGCTAAACGATGCTATACCTACATCCCCACCCTATCCTGCAGCTTTGCTTAGCAACGGACAGGCCGGATTTGTATTGCTCCAATGTGCTTACAGCTACGGTGACACACCCCACTGCTGATGTCATGTATACCTCCAAACCACTCCTCGGTGTTGTAGCGCTGCGCCGTATGGTACATCCTTAGTCCGGCAGGAGGTTTGCAATTCACTATTACTTGCCTCATTTGCATTGCATTGACTACTAATTCATAGTTACCATGCCGAACACTGTCACAGACCCTTAGCAACCCTTGCAGCTTGGTTGTGGTGTACCATGCATACCACTGAGTATTATGGTGAAATCATGATTTGTATTACATTG
The DNA here is from genome assembly GCF_019279795.1 of Protopterus annectens. Lineage (NCBI taxonomy): Eukaryota > Metazoa > Chordata > Ceratodontiformes > Protopteridae > Protopterus > Protopterus annectens. The sequence goes on along the minus strand of NC_056725.1, from coordinate 1,065,459,149 downwards.
CGATTTTATGACATTTGTGTATATTTTCCTTGTTTTCCCATTTGTGCACACATGCCCTGTGGTTTTACTTTATGTAACTGTGGACATGACATTAAATATTGTTTTTTAGGTGTTGTGCATCATTTCTTATGATATTGGCTTTATATTTAGCCATTGGCATATGTTAACTTAGTAATACATGAGTCTGGTCCGTTTTCATAGCTCCGATGTTCTGTTTGGCAAACTGTAAACCGTTTTTTTTTTTTTGGTTTACATTTCTGTGGGCTTACACTATGCCTGCACCACTTCACGAATTGCTATGTACCTTCATTTGCATGGTGCAGTACTGCACATGGGGTGATTAGCATACCTGTGCCGAGGGCTGCACAGATATGGCTTATGCTGGTAGTGCACGTGGAATTGGATCGTACCTGAATTGCTAGGTGGCCATATTTGACATTATACCACCTACGCTATGCCTGTGCCTGGTGCAAGCTTCATGAATCCCTGGGTATATTTATATATTCTGCAGTCATCTAGGTTGTATTCATATTGTCACATAATTCCTCTCCTCTAAACTGCTTAAACTCTCATTCCTGCAGTTATTACAGTTAAACACAATTTTTCAATTAAGAACCATTTACTTAGTCTGGTTCTGCCAAACTCACGTCCAGAAATTAAGATTGTATTCTTTACAACAAGCTTGTATTGGAGAATCAAAGTCACAGTTTTGTTTTGGTAAAACAGTACCTTATTCTTCTGATTCTTCAAAGTCATGTTTGCAGGATTTACTAGTCATCTTTCAGTCAGTTGTTGCCTTATTAATTGTTTTATGTCAATTTTTGTGATTATGAGTCAGAAATCACTTCTTGGTCTTGCTGCACCTTCCTTTCAGGTCGTTTTGGTTTTATAGTGGAATGGTGTCACCTTATGTTAATCCCATCAGAAAGGCAGTTGAATTTTAGTTCCTACCCAGTTTTCATTTCCTTTTTCTGTGTTCCTCATGGCTCCCATCATTGATTTAACGACCTAGGCAGTAAGGGGAAACTCTCAGGATGTGTATCGCATCAAAAACTCTCACAATTCAGTCTGATTTTTACTCAAGGGTCGTTTTTATTTCCAGCCATTTTATTTTGTTTCTGGAGATGGAATCTGCATGAAAACTGACAGAAAAGTCTCTTTTGCTTCCTTGGGGTTAGCAATCATGTATTTAACATCTTTTACATTGAAAATTAGAAGGTTTGGGTATTTCATCTGGAACTTTATTTTCTTTTCTATCAGAAACTTGCAGTATGGAGATAGAAGTTTCCTTGCCTGCCTTATCTGAATAGGCAGATCTTGAGCAAAAGAAATTCCACTATTATTCCAGGTGAGTGCCCCTTTCTTCTTGGCTGCAAAGAATATTTTATTTACATCTTGATAGTTTAAGATTTTGGCATACACAGGTCTTGGTCTCAAGGATGATTGAGCTTTTCTCAGAGCTCTATGGGCTCTATTATTATTTGTTGTGTTGCTTCAGAATCATCTAGTGAAGATTTTTGTATGAGTTTGATAGTTGGCATTAGATCAATATGTGACAGTTTCAGGGATTCTCCTTATGATAATATTGTTTCTCCGAGCTCTTGCTTCTAAATCTATTATTTTTGCTTGTAGACTTTGCAGCTCTTTGTCATGGGAATCAGTTCCCTGAGATATAAAGTCTAATTTTATTTAATTTTCTAGTATTTTTGCTTCAGATTTTTCAATTCTGGTTAGAATTTGATTCAATGATTTTCCAAATGTTTTAAACTGTGTGGATAAGTCCTGTACTGCTTATTGAATGGGCAATAAAGCTGTTTTTATATCTTCCAAGCTAGCTGGCTGTTAATTTGCAGGCTTGATATTGTCAGGTTGCTTATTTGTCCTCTGTCTTTTTGGAGTTGTGTCTTTGTCTGGTGAGGTTAGTATCAAGAATTTGGTTTTAGTTGTTAAAGTCCCCATATTATTTTCTTCTTTCGACATCTTGCTTTTTGGTAAGTTTTGCAGACTTTATGTATGACTGAAGGGCCAATGCATCACACGGCTACAGATGATTTCTAGAATCTTAGTTAATCCTTTTGTTTTAAAAGGAAGCTTTTTCCCTTCTTTTGAATGCTGCTTGTTGTCTGGAATAGATATTCAGTCGTATTTCTTTGTTTTTTAGTCTGCACTGTCTTGTGAGTTTATTATAATCCAGGGTATTTCAGAGAGCTAGGTGCTTGCAGTGCTCACAGAACAGCGGCCATCTTGAACTCCGACATCTGCTTTTCTAAAATTAAAAGCCAATACAAAAGGACTCTGGCAGACAAAGTCTGCAGATGACTGCAAGCTAGAAACAGTCATGGAATCCACAAATGACTTAGCCATACCACAAGAAAGTTTGTCATAAATAAGTAACTGGTGCTAAAATCAAGGACTGAAATTAAATGTCAGAAATGCATTACTGTATCCCTTCTGAAGTCATAATCCCCGAGAATTACCACATTGACAATATGCCCCAAAGAGTTAGCACACTTCAGGACTTGGAAACCTATGTGGACAGTGACCTAACTTTTGATCAACATGTGTCCATTGTAAGAAAGTCCTTCTATATTGCACAGCTTATAAACAAAGTGATTGCATCTAGGTCTGTGAATGCTACTGTCCTCCTTTACTCAGCCCACATTAGGCTAGTCATTGTGTATAACACCCCCTTAGGCATGGAACTGTCCAGACACATGCAACAATTTGAACACCCACAGAGATATGTTACTAAAAAGATGCAAGGCCTACACAACATGTCCTTTATGGGCCAACTCAAAGCCCTGTTATTATTTTCAGTATCCTACAGACTGCTATGAGTTGATCTATATCTGGCCTACAAAGCATCCACTAACCCAACACTGATGGATTTACTGTACATAGTGAGTCAAATGTCATCAGAAGTACTTGGTCTATGGATCTAAACCTCTTTCACAGCATCAAGAGAATAGTTTAGTGAGACAGTTGTATCTCACAGAGGATACTGCTGCAATGGAACAGACTCTCCATGTACATAAAACAAAGTTCATCCCTGTGAATGCTCACGCTCAACTTGAATCTGTGGATGGGAATCAGAAAATTTACCCCAGGACTGCCCCCTGTATTACTAATGGACAGAGGCAATGCCTAAATGTTTTACTCCATGCATGGGTCCCATCCAGTTATTTATGGTGTGATCCTAGTTATTCTCATTATGGGTAATATATATTTACTGACCATGTGGTGGGTAATGCCAACCTGTAACTGAATGGGATAAGTTAATATGAGCACAAAGAGGGAAACTGGCTAGTTTTAAAATGGCCAAGAAGGAGTATCATACTTGATATGTTTAGTGAGCTACATCCCAAATATAGCATTGTATTCAATGCAGGGTCCTATCAGTGCAGGGTACAGATGGGCAAGGAATTCTTATGACATAGAAAAATTGCTCTTTGTGATTGGTTGGACCAGACTGAAAGATTTCCTGACCACTGGTGCTACATGATGATCAAAGGAGAGGGAATTATCTATCCACATTCCAAGATCTCACACAATGTCTTCATTTTAGAATGGTGTATCTTCTAAACTAACAAACAAAACGTCAAAACTCAGCAGAAAAAATAGGTATAGCATTAATGTAACATTCTTTAATTCAACTCTTTCACTCAGCACCATCCGCCAGACTTCTTCTGAAGAATTACTGCATTGTTATAACATCATCATTAATGAATTATTACATGTCAATGAACAAAAGTGGTGAATTAAAAACTGTTAAGCTAGGATTTTGTTTGCTGGTTTACACTTTGATTTGCACCATCATCAAGATATTGGATTTGTATTTGTTTTTTTTTTTGTTTTTTTTTAATTTTTTTATATTATAAGCTGGGTTGATGTTTATTTATCAAATATAAAAATATTGAATATTTTAGCATTTAGCCTGTTTTCAGAACACCAACTATCTATATGTGTAAGTTGACTTTGTAGCTTTTGCATATCAGAATGGGGTTTGAGTATAACATGCAGCTTGCAATCATGTGCAAACGTCTTTAAGCAGGGCTCTAACCAGGGCTCCCCATTTCTGATTTGGAGATTAGTATGAGCTGAATAACAAGTGTCTCAGCACAAATCCCTGTAGTAGTCCTTTGGTTATTTCAGGCTCTTGGAAGACATCTGCCATCCTCACAGCATTGGTTCTATCAGCAAATTAGCTATCCATCTAATTTCACAGGGGTCAGTTTGGAACACATTTAGGTTATTGATTTTGTTGGCATGTCGTATGGTATCAAATGACTTGGCAAGGTCAAAGTATGCTGTATGGACAGGGGGTCCCATCTTATAAATATTTTTATATTATAGTTTATCAGGTTTGTTATGATCCATTCCATGGCCTTGCAAATGAGAATCATCAGGCTGATGGGCAGTATTTCCTGTGCCCATGATATGGCCACCCTTGTGAACTGGCATCACAACTGCTGTGCTCCAAACTTCAGAGAAAAAGCTGGTGGATAAGCTAGTGTTGAATACCTTTGGGGGAGTACGTACTCCATTCTGGGTACAAGTATATTCCAAACCAAGGAATACTGAGAGTCAGGAGAGAGAAAGTGTTTCATTCTGTAACACATTTTAAGGTGTTTCATTGTTTCATTTACTACACTGTATGCATGTTAAAGGAGAAGGTTGAAATAAAAATTAAGCCAAGGTATATTTGCTTAGAAACATTTGGGATGGCATAGTCATTAATATCTAAGATTACCAGTGGTGGCATTCCATGCCGACAACTATAATGTCTGATTTACTTGGATTGATCAGTAGTATGTTGGATTTGGTACAGTCACAGAGAGATGTAAAGCTAACTGGCAGTTTATTTTGTAGATTAGAAGTGTTTAGTGTTGTTCATCAGGCAATTTGGTATGTTACCGGGACTCAGAGAGTTTGTATTTTTTTATTCTGGAGACTAACAAGTGTTCTTTTTGATGATAGTTGGTTTAAAATGCTTAGGTATATAGGGGGTGTGTATAGATGTCTTTGGGGTGAAATTTGTACTTGATTTACCTGATAATATATTTGGGATATCCACTGGATAACAGTGTCCCCCGGATTCACTATGCCCTGCACGGCATGCAGGATCAGTGCAGGATCTCTAGCCGGCAATATGTCTGCCGTGCGATCCAAAAACAGCCTGCAGGGGCATGCATGAAAGCTTCTGCACTAATCTTGCATGGATGAAGCCCTTGTATGCAAATTGCCCCATTTGCAGGTGAAATTTATGCAAATGGGATGTGATCCAGGAAGCTTGCGACCGTATGTGCAGGACTAGTGCAATCAGCAGAAATGTACTCAGTTAATAACCTAGTACATTACTGCAAAACCAAATACGGAGCTGTGAAAGCCCCAATTAAAGGCTGCATATCATTGTGGAAGCATGCCAATGGCCAAGTATAAGGCCATTGGCATTGCAAACAAATCAAAAAATAAAAAAATCAACTTTTAAGTTTTTATCACCAATCTTGGCTGGTTAAGCATAGGGCAGTGGCGTGCAAACAGGATCGGGAGGAAAATAATAAAATAAACCTAAAAGAAGCATGCTAACTAAAATCAGTATTCTGCCATGCAAGTCAATGGTAGGCAGTAGGCAATCCAGCCAGTGAGTAGTGGTTGCTAAGGGGGAGGCTCAGTATGAGACATGTAACTATGCATCAGCAGGCAATCCTATGCAAATGAGGGGGAGGATAGTGAATCTCAGCTTTCCCCAGTATGTGGGTCAGGTCCAAACAGTGTAAGTAAGAATAGTCTGGTGCAAGCCTAGGAGTTAGGTGACATCATGAGGGGTGTGCCAGGCATACTGTAAGTGGATTGGAGCCCTGTGGCCCTGGTCTGCTCCTAGTTTAACAGAGCTTAGCTAGGGGGTGTGTCTAAACCTGCATAGCACTGTTTACAAAGCCTCAGTGGGTGTGCACACCACACACTGGGATTTATAGGCAGAAAAAGAGGTGAAACCTGGAAATAGCAGCAGTGTGCACATTTGAGCACTCTGTTTGCTCGGCATGCACACGGGCTTAAATAGGAAGGCAATGGGAAGGAAAAACAGCAGTGTGAAGATAATCAAAGAGAACTAGCTTAGCTAGCAGGTAAAATGTATCGGAATCAGCCAATTACACAGGCAGCAGACCAGCCCAGCCCAGAACACTACTATAAACTAAGCAAAACACCTTCCCCTCTGGTTTTCCCACAATCTACACCACAGGTGTAAACAAGCGGGGAACTTTTAACACTCACAACAGCAAAATGATAGGGGCTGCAAGAGCTATCACACAACTTGTGGAAGAGGCTGAGGGTGGTGAGGATGTGAATGCTGCCGACCAACCCACAGTGAGGAGACGGAGAAGACTGTACAGACCCAGGGTAACCTACCAGGGGCTACATGAGCTGGAGATAGTGGAGCACTATAGGGTGGACAGGGACCTCCTACAGCAAATTGTTGAGCTGTGCCGGCCACGCCTGAGACACAGAACTAACAGAGGGGATACCAAGGTATGTGTAGGCCTAAGAATACTAGCTACAGGTAACTTTCAAAGGCAAACTGGGGATATGATAGGGATTTCACAGGCATCAGCATCCAGGGTGCTCCACCAGATCCTGGATGCCATGTTAGCACATGTCAGTGAGCATGTATATTTCCCCAACCCCTGTGAGGCATTGGCCAGCAATATGCATCTCTTCTACCAAATAGAGGATTACCCTGAGGTAGTGGGTGCAATAGACTGCACTCACATATGCATCAAAGCAGCACCCGGTGAGCAGGTTAAGGTCTACATCAACTGCAAGGGCTTCCACTCCATCAACTCCCAGGTTGCGTGCGATGCCCAGGGCATAATAATGAATGTGTGTGTTTGCTGCCCTGGAAGCTATCACGATTCCCATATCTGGCATCTGACGCAGTTGTCCCAGCGATTTGCCAATTGGGACATCCCACACAGTCACGTAGTGGGGGATGCTGGATATGCACTGGACATGGCTGATGACACCCATCAGAAATGCACACACCCGAACAAGAACTCCATAATGAGGCACACGCACAAGCAAGAATCATAATAGAGCATGTGTTTGGGATGCTCAAGTCACGATTCTGGTGCCAGGACACATCCGGTGGAGCCTTGCAGTACTCACCAGCTACATGTACTGAAATTGTCCTTCTATGTGCAGTGCTACACAATATGATCCTGTGGAAACAGCTGCAGCAGGAACTGCATGAGGCAGGACCACACAGCCCCCTCCCACCAATGCCAAGGCCTGCACAGGCACAGAGTGACTTGGAGGAACAACCCGAGCCTGTCCCAGTAGACAGAAGGAGGCATGCCCAGTATGCCCTGGCCTTGACAAAGAGGCAACGCATAGCACATGCACTGACATGGGAGGAACCCAGGAAATAACACCTCTCTCCAACTTTCACATACAGTAAAAGAGATGGCAAACATTACACTTCCTGTGCCAAATCATGTGTAGGGAGTGTACTATGTGCATCTGACATAGGTAGCCCTGTAGCACTACCCTCAATACTGGGACACCCACAAGGTAAGTGACTCACACATCTCAGTCGGGAGGGGTTCACAACAGTCACAGCCAGCAGGACAGGTGTAGAAAAACACAAACAAAGGCTGTGCTATGGCCTCAGAATGAGGCCTATAGGTAACCTTTCCCCCAGGCCTACACAGACAGACTACAGCAGGTCAGGCAGTGGGGTGTCAGTTCTGAAGGCTACGAAGTCAGTAACTAATATGTAGGTAAGTAAAAGCTAAGATCTGTAGTACACTGGTATGTCTCTAGTCAGCACAATAGGGAAGACTACAGACTGAAATGGAGTACCTGACATACCAGTACAGTCCTAACAAATGTGTACAAGTGTCAGGTGTGTCCCCCCATCCTATGTAGAAATAAAGTAACAGTCAGATGTGCCCCCCCCCCACATCCTATGCAGAAATGTAGTAACAGTCCATGTCACATGATCGACAGAGACCCTGTAGAGACAGCATGCTACCTGTAGGTGTAAAACACAAAGGTCAGCAATGCAGTACAAACAACCTGGACCTGATCCACACATGCAATACAGACAGCCATACTGGGCATGCCACTAATGAAGGCAATGTCATTCAACCACATACTGAAAGGTCATACTGGGCATGCTCACACACTTAAACACATGAAGGCCATGTCTGCAAACACCAGTGGATCAGACATATCTGGCAGCCACAGATGTTAGTGCAGACACTCCTCAGTATGCACCACACATACTTTGCACACCCAGTGGATAGGAATACAGGCATATATGCAAGGACAACACACTGTAATAAGCCAAAGGTAGACATACATAGATGTGTGGAAGAGAGTGACTGTGACAAGGAGCCATCCAGGGCTCTCTCACCCAGCACACAGCCAAAGCCCCACAACCACACAAGTGTGTGATGACACACACTGCAGATACTAGCCACCAGTATCTGTCAGCATTACAGAGTATGTGGTGCACGTTCCAGCTGTGCAATTTGACTGTTCAAGGAAGTAGTCAGGATGTGCCCGCATGTGGTGTGTCAACCCCGATATGAATGGGTTATGGCCCATGCACACACACCGCCCTCCATATAACCCCACTATGACAAGCCTGCTGAAGTCATCTACTGTGAAATACACCTTAGGTGCATTGTAACACAGTAATCTCTGTAGCACGTCCCATAACTGTGCACTGCTGTAGTGTAGTAAACTGGATAGGTAGGAGTTCTAGCCCCAGCCTTGGTACATGCGTGTCTGTCTGAGTCGAGAGCAATGCTTTTTAGGGTGGTCACACTCCCTACAATTGCAATGCTCTACTTTGGTAAGGCTGCTGATGTCATCCACCTAGAAATACATCCCTGGAAAGGTTGTATCCCAATAATCTCCATGGCACCTCCCATAACTACGTACTGATATAGTGTAATAAAGTATTTAGGTAGCAGTTCAATTCCTAGACATGGCAGCTGTTTGTGTAGACAGTGATGCTTTTTACAGTAGTCACACCCCCTATGATTTAAAGCACTACTTTGGCAAAGCTGCTGATGTCATCCACCTAGAAATACACCTCTGAGAAAGATGCACCCTAGTAATCTCTAATTGTCTACTGCTGTAGTGTGATGAAATAGGTAGGTAGCTGTTCTACTCCCAGACATGGCAAGTGTGTGTGTGTGTCTGTCTGACCCTGTTTGTGTAGAGATCAATGCTTTTAGCGTAGTCACACTCCATACAACTTGTATGCTCTACTTTGCCAAAGCTTCTGATGTCATCCACCTAGAAATACACCTCTGGGAAAAATGTAGCCCAGTAATTTCCATAGCACATCCTGTAACTACGTACTGCTGGAGTGTGATAAAATAAATAGGTAGCTGTTCTACTCCAAGCCATAGCAAGTAATAAAATCGGTAGGTAGCTGTTTTACTCCCAGACATGGTGATTGTGTGTGTGCCTGTCTGTGTAGAGAGCAATGCTTTAAGAGTAGTCACACTCCATTAAACCTGTATGCTCTACTTTGCCAAAGCTTCTGATGTCATCCACCTAGAAATACACCTCTGGGAAGGATGTAGCCAAGTAATCTCCATAGCACATCCTGTAACTGTTTACTGCTATAGTGTGATATATTCGGTAGATAGCTATTCTACTCCCAGACATGGCAATTGTGTGTCGGTCTGTCTGTGTTGAAAACAATGCTATTTAGGGTAGTCCAACTCCCTACAGGTCAAATGTTCATCATTTGCAAGGCTGCTGATGTCATCCACCTAGAAATACACCTCTGGAAAATTATAGCCCAGTAATCTCTGTAACGCATCCTGTAAATGCATATCACTGTAGTGTAATAAAGATATCTGTTAGGGGTTCTATACCCAGTTGTGTATGTTTTGTGTCTGTTCCACTGTCTGTGTGGGGAGCAATGCATTTTAGACTAGTCACACTCAGTACATATCCAATGGCCTACGTTGGCAGTTCTGCTGATGTCATCCAATGTGGAATTCACCTTCAGGGAAAGAGTACTCTAGTAAGCTCTGTATAGTGCTGTAGTGTACTAAACTAGGTAGGTAGGGGTTCAACTCACAGACAATGTGTGTGTGCATGTGTGCGTGCGTCTGTGTGCGTGTGTGTGTGTGTGCGTGTGTGTGCACGCGTGCACTCGTGTGCGTGTGTGTGTGTGTGTGTGTGTGTGTGTGTGTGTGTGTGTTTGTAACTTGCACCCTGTTGGTGTGAGTCTGTGACACCTGAGCCCAATGTGGGGTGGGTTTTGCAAATGTCATTTATGGTGGCCCTATATCACAATGCCCACTGTACACATGACATCACGGCCAGGCAATCAAAGTTAGCAACCCCAGTATTACCCAGAGCACACTCTGAACCTATGTCTCACACACACACACACACACACACACACACACACACACACACACACACACTGAGGCAACAGCCAATATGTGTGTAGTACACTGCATATTGGTGACTGATAGTAACTATGGAGTGATCACAGTGGTCTACAGGGAGCATGGCACCCTGTCCATCTGTCCAATAGGCACATACATGCAGACAGTGCACCTTTCCCATGTTCCCCACTGGACACCGGCAACACCTGCAACACCTGTGGTGTCATCACATGTGACCCACAAAGGACATACCATGCCTGAAAACATGCCCTGTATGGACAGATGCCACTGACACCAGGGAATGCCAGCAAGCATGCTATCAATGTAGGTGTAGGGTTAACCTGCTGTTCATTAACAGTTCCTGCCACAGGTGGCCACCAGTGACACATCTGGCAATAATCTATGTACACAATATGGGCCCGATACCCCAGGTACAATTTCACATGTCACTGTACATGCACGTGGGAGGTGTGCACGTTGTGGACTAGGGAACACATACATGGCAGGTGCTGCACAGCATTGGCCACATGCAAATGCACCCAGGTGACTAGATGGTGGATACAATACCCACCTGTATGGACAAATGCAGAAACCACAGGCCTGAGCCACAATGCAGACCATTGTCATGTGGCCTGATGCCAAGGTATACCCATCACCTAGCCTTGTATAGCCATCTGCCACAGTCAACCACCACATACCCATGAAGAAATGCACCCATGCATGTCAGTACTGGGACCCTGTGTGTTTGTGTCTGTGTTGTATTATGCATAAGATCACATCCACACTCACAACAACCTCCAGTGGCATACTGATGCATGCTGTCTGTTGTAAGACACCTCCCCATACCCTTCGCCCATACAACCTCCATATGACCTGTGTGGTGCATGTGATACCTGCACAGTGATGTGTTGTGGCAATCCCACTACTGATGGGTTTCAATCCTGCCCCTGCCAAGTGTGTCAATGTGTGCATGTTTATTGAGAGTGTGGCTGTGTTGACGGTAGTACCTGTCGATGCGGGCAGGCACGTGTACGTCACCTACCGTATAGCTACCGTATCCCTGTTGCAGATGTCACTCACCATTACATATACGTTCTGAGGGCTCCACAATAGGTAACCCATGTGATGCATCCAATAACTGCACAGAACTGTAATAGCACTACATAGTCATCAGGGGTTTGATACACTGTGCTGGTATGCTGGTAGGTGTGTGATACAAATATGCTTAGGTTTTACTCTCCCACCCCTCCCTGACCTGTCTTAGCCTCTGTCTGCCTCTCCCACTCCCTCTCGGTGGATGTGGAGACCTACACCTGCTTTGCTTAGGCAGCAGCATGTGTATTTTAATTGATGCTCAATAACAGCTGATGGCCTCTGCATGAATTGCAGCTCTCCCCTAGATGATTGCATGTGAAACAGCTGTAGTAACATTCTCATAGCCAATTGCATGGAAATACACTCCAATATCTAGGAACATCATGTTGGTGTTGGCTCTTTTCATTCACTGTGAGCAGGAACTAGATCCATTGTTTGGCAAACAGCATCTCAGATGGATTGGGGATGTACCTCTAACAACATACACTGGCAAAAAGGGCAAAACACAGGAGGGGGATGTGCCTGACCTGACTACAGACTGTAAGTGCTGCTATACTGCATTTGGAGTAATGTTGGTTTAACAATGTGTGTGTGGATATGGCTGTCCCACATGTCTCAATACCTACCATGTCAGTTCTATGTTTATGAGGAATCCCCATCTGCAGGGTCATCCACAGACTGGGCAGTGTGTTGTGCCTTTAGTGTCATGTGCTACCCATGGAGCATCTATCTATGGACTGCAGAAAGTACTGTGAGGATTGAAGTCTGTACACAGTGAAAGCCGTGACAGTTACAGACTTCATATCCCTCATAGGACATATGTTGCAAAAAACCCTGTTACAACAGTAAATGTATGAGGTTATCACAGCAACATGTCAATATTGGCCCTGTATATGTGCTTCCAGCCCCAACTCTGTCAACCTTTGCACATATGCCGTGCATGTAGAAGTGCATATGTGCTGTACACCATAAGTAGTGTCATCATATCTGATACCAAGCCAGTGAGATATCAGGCTGCTACACATGTAATGTACAGTGGAGGTTATAATTGATGACATAACCTAGACATACTGTGGTTGTATGTACAGTACTGAGGTCTGTGTATGTATGGTGAATGTCGACAGTGTGTGTATTGTTAATGTGTACCTTGGCCTGTGTACAGACTGTGGTAGTTGTCATTGCCCTAGGTCCCGTCCTATCTGATGTTACATGCTGCTCCATTGTATGTTACTGTATTGGCTTACATGTTTGTAGGGCCATATACACACACAAGTCCCATGCCACAGTCAGCCATCACATCACACTGTGTAGCAGCCCAGTATATGTAGGGATAGTGTGTGAGTGGCACATATGAGAATGGTGTTGAACAGATAGTCCATATACTGTGATGTTATGCTAGCTTGCCAAATGTGGCTGTGGCTCTTTTCACATTGGTTGTGGTTATGCACTTTTACACAGGTGTATCTTACCCTGTGCAGTGATATGTCTGTACAGCCTGCTATATATGCAGGTACATGTGCATTCCTCCATAGGTGATGTATGCCGGTGTTGAGCCAGACTGCCTGTAGCCTTCACAGTGCATTGTTACATGCCTAGCAACTTAGCGTACTTACCCAGTGAGATGTCATGTGCAGATACTTGCCAGATGTACTGCTTCTGGGCCTCCCTTAACAGACATGTATGTCAGACAGAGCAGTGGGATGCTGTACAGATGTATGTCAATATCTAGTCGGTAGTATGTGGCCATAGCACCCCTGTACCAGTGGGTATTACGTGTCAGGCCAGACAGGCATGTGTGAATGCAGAACCTATGGTGGCATATGTATACCAGTTGTTATGTGTTATACCCATCTACATGGCTGTTAACATCCATGTTGTCAGGCATGGTACACATGTTTTGCACTAATGGGTTCTGTGTATACCTCTGGACTGTACAGAGTGTGTCAGAATGTCCACACATATTGGCCAATATCTCTGCTGCAGTCGACAAGGGCTGTATGTGCAAGCAGCGGTACTTAACTATGATGTTCTTTGGATGTCTGTCTGTAGCCAATGGCACACATGTGGAAAGCAGATGTGACCCCACACACACAGCATGTCTTTGAGGACAATCCCAAGTACAGTAGCAATTGTATATAGAACTGTAATAGCACACAAATAATGGTCTTCCACTCCTGCAAACCTGTGTGTGGTGTCTTTCCCTATGACCCCTCTGTGGGTATATGTTGCAGCCAATGATAGACCTTTGTATGGGTGGCCCATACAGTGTCCAGATGTTCAGGTGTGAACTGTAAGCATAGTGGCTATTCTGTATTTTGTGCACCTACTACATATGTATCTGACTGTACATATCTCTGCATGTGAATGTGTAGTCACATGTATATCTATATAAATGCAAATATAAATATATATATATATATATATATATATATATATATATATATATATATATATATATATATATATATATATATATATATATATATATATATATATATATGTACATCTGTATCTGCATATATATGCCTGTATATATGTACCATGGGGATGTTGATAGTCTCCACGTTTTAAATCTCCCATGGGAGTCAGACTGTACTGCATGATATGTTACCAATACCAGCCTGACATCATACAGCTGGGATGTAGTACTGTTAACATGTTGTGCCCATGTAATGTCAGGTCCTGATTATTGAATCTGCAGCACTTGGTAGTGTATTGCAAGGCGGACATGTTTGGCTGTGGGGGGGTTGCCAATTACTACAATACATATATTGTTTGGGGCCTCCCAACCCTATTGACAGTGCATGTAGACATATGTGTTTCTGTTAATCTACCATTGCTATTTATGCGTGTATGCCAATGTATAACTATATAGGTATATATATTTGCTTACATATGTCTAACTATGTCCACATATACCTACGGAGATATACATCTGCGTACATATATGTAACCTGCTGTGTATATGTGGGCATATAGGTGTTGTCATATATAAGTGTGTAGATTTGCATGTATGTATGTTCATATATATCTATAGCTATGTATATATTTCAGACTATATATATATATATATATATATATATATATATATATATATATATATATATATATATATATATATATATATAAATATATATATACATATATATATATATATACATCTATAGATATGTAGTAACTGTTTATATATGGATATAAGTACACACACACACACACACACACACACACACACACACACACACACACACACACACACATACATCGAGATGTTGGTATACATTCTCTGTACTGTTGCATGACTGGGCTGGATGTTATGTTAGCGACAACATCAGATTTATGTATATCTGGCATGGCCTAGTGATACATCACTTTGGGTATGGTGTGCATGGTCTTGGGTTCCAGCCTTGCAAAAGTTGTTTATATTGTTGCTGGCTGGAACACAGACCGTAGGATACTGACTGATTAAGGCACTTTATAGCAGTGCATCTCCATTAGACAATAATTTAGTTATCGGGGGGGGGGGGCCTGTAGTGCCGTGTGTATACCAGGGTCATGTGTTTCCAATATACCTGAATTAGACATTCCTAGTAGGTTTTGTGTGCATACCAGGCAACCTTGTGTGCCACGTAAGCTTTGCAATACCTACAAATAAAACCATTACTGTAAACAAAGTCACACGTGAAGTCTATTGTTATTACCAGGGAAACATCCGTCCCATGCTGGACAATCCAAAAATTGGGTAGTCTACTTTCCTCTAAAAGCATGGCTGCAACAGTACACATGGCTATGTGCATGGATTACAGCATGTGGCAGATCTAGGATACTTGGGTCGGGACAATGTACAGTATGAGTCCCGAGGGGAGGAGGAGTGGAGGTGGGCAAAGTGTGGTGGTGTGGTTGCTACAGGCCGGTAACCAGAAAAGGGATGGTGGCTTTGTGTGTGCAGTGGGAAGGAGGGGCAGAACTGTGGGTAAAGTAAATATGGGTCGAGGAGAGGCTGGAATAGATGGGCCTGTACTGGTTGGCCCACCTAGTGGGTGAGGGAGAGGGGAATGTGATATAAACATGTGAAACATAAAAGAAGACTAATTTAAATCTCTGTTTAAACGAAACACTTACAATAAAATGACCTTGGTGGTGTATTGCAGGGCGGACGTGTTTGGCTGGGGGGGTATGCCAATTTGTATGGTATGTATATTGTTTGGGACCTCTCAACCCCATTAATGGTGCATGTGGACGTATATGTTTCTGTTAATCTACCATTGCTATCTACAGCTGTCTGGCCATATATACCTATATGGGTATATATATTTGCTTACATATTTATAACTATGTGCGTCTATACCTGCAGAGATATATCTCTGCGTACATATATGTAACTTGCTGTGTATATGTGGACATATAGGTGTTTACATATATATGTGTAGATGTTGGCATTTGCATGTACATATGTTCATATATTTGTATATATATGTATATATATCTGACTATTTATATATATATTACTACATATATAGATATATTGTATCTGTTTAGATATTAATATATTTACACACACACATACATCTAGATGTAGGTATACATTCTTTGTACTGTTGCATGACTGGGCTTGGCATGGCTTAGTGGTACATTACTTTGTGTATGGTGTGCATGATCATGGGTTTGAGCCTTGCAGAGGTTGTTTATTTTGTGGCTGGGCAGAACATGGGCTGTTGGATGCAGAGGGATTAAGGCACTTTAAAGCAGTTGTACGCGGGTTTGAGTGGAGCTCAGCACTGCTAACTTCTGGTTACAGTTTCTTATACTCCTTTAGCTTCCACATTGCTTAATCTGTGTAGGCAGTGCTTACCCCCACGCAAACACACATAACCATGCTTATTAGTGTTTACATATGCTTACTACTGCTTAGTTGTGCTTACACCTGGTTACTAGTGCCTTATTCATTATGACACTGCTACTTCACATGTTCATTTCCTGCAGTACTCTAGTTCATACATATGTGTTATTTAGTGGGTTTTGCAACAAAACTATTGGTTATAACATGCTTTGCCATGTACAATAGACTGTGCTGCAGTGGGACTCGAACCGTGAATGCCTGCTCATTAGGCTAATGCTCTGCCCACTACACACTATTGCTTATATCCATAAGGCAGTCTGATTAGAAACACCCATCCAACACTGGCACGCCGCCAACCATAATTTCATACTCATCGTCCCCCCCCCCCCCGCTCCTCCTCTGCAGCAATCATCTTTTCTCTGGGTACAAGTCGGGTCTAACCACACCACTACACACGGCCCACTATCCACTTCTCGGGACCCATCACATACTTTGTCTTGACCCAAGGATCATCAGTCTTTCCCAACCTTGTAGTCCGTGAATGTACATGCCCTGCCATGTGTATCTGTGTAATGGAAGGAACCCAAATACCCATCAATTTTGGGTTGTCCCGCAAGGGACATTCCTGTTTTTGTTTCTAGATTAACTTAGTGTTTCTCCCGCTAGTAGTATCCTGCCTGTAGTTTGGGAAGCAGTGCTTTTTTACTTTTTTGTATGTTTGTTTGTATATTTCACCTGTTTGGCAGGGGCTGGGGTATTGGTACAAGTAACACATATGTTGATTGAGCCCCCTAACCCCCATTGGCAGTGCCTGTGGTCATATGTGTCATTCTTATGTGCTGTATCATATCTTTAGATATATATATCTGTGTATACACATACACACACACACACACACACACACACACACACACACACACACACAAACACACACACACACACACACACACACATATATATATATATATATATATATATATATATATATATATATATATAAAATACACAGAGGGAGAGGTATAGATCTATTTAGTTATAGATTTATACACACACACACACACACAAACACACACACACACACACATATATCTACATGTATAGCTACATGTCCTGTAATGTTGAATGGTATTGCTGGATGCCATGTCTGTAGAAACATCAGTGTTATGCATATCTGCAGTGGCTTAGTGATAAATCACATTGGCTATGGTGTGCAGGCTCCTGGGTTCGAACTGCGCAGAGGAGTGATTGAAGCATTTTTACGCAGTTGTCAGCGGGTTTGAGTGACGGTAAGCACTGCTAACTTCTGATGACATCCGCTTACACATGGTTAGCCTCACTATTTCTTACTCTGTGTAAGCACTGCTTACCATCGTGCAAACAGACTTGCACTTGCGTACTAGTGCTTATTTATCCTTACTACTGCTATATTTTAGACAGTAATAGTCTACTGATTCTTGGGGAGGTGGTGAATTTGGCAAATGTATGGGGTTATCATTCATTACACAGCTTACTACTCCAGTTCACCAATATATGTTATTTATTAGGTTATGTAACTAAATATATTGATCGTAATAGTGATTTGAAATGGAATGTACTGCAGTGAGACTCTTACCAGAATTGACTGCTCATGAGGTGAATGCTCTGCCCACTACAGTATTGCCGTACTGCTTCATTTGCATATATCTTGATTTTTATCCTCTTTTTGCTATTTAAGCTACATTAACCATAGCTAACAGATGGGCACGGTTAAACTTCATCTGTTTCATTAACAATATACATCTTTTTTATTTTTTTTAATTCACTATTGCTATTATGCATGTGGGGGGATGTTGCTGGGGGTATGAGTACATCTATGGGCAGTCTCGCTCATTGTTACTACCTTTCTTCAGTCCTTCATTGCAGGGGCATGTATATTCTGAGAGCTCTGCTCTCCGACATGCTCCCTGCACTCGT
The DNA here is from genome assembly GCF_019279795.1 of Protopterus annectens. Lineage (NCBI taxonomy): Eukaryota > Metazoa > Chordata > Ceratodontiformes > Protopteridae > Protopterus > Protopterus annectens. Next base: position 1,065,440,840 of record NC_056725.1, on the reverse strand, counting down.
ACACGTTCTGTGTAAGCCTAGGAGCAGCATACCTTCATTACTATGCATGGTGTGCTGCCATCCTGCTCCTAAATGGGTGTTTCCGTGCAGGGTTTAGGTAGTCCTGCGCAGAAGATTAATGAATCTGGGGGTAAGTCTTGTAATATGAGTAAGTACAGAACACTGTTGGTGTTATTTTACAGCTTCCTGACATAAGTATAAAAGAATTAGCAATTATCCTTAGATTCTGATAGCAGCCTAATTTCTTTGGAAGCCATTTTTTTTTCTGATGGTATTTTTCAGTATCTTGGATACCCTTTTGATGGCAATCTAGATTGGTGAGTGTTCAGCTCTAGTATAAATTTGAATTAGTTTTTTTTTCCCTTTATTGCATCACGTATATCAAGTGAAAAAGAAAGAAGCAGGTGATCTAATCAAATTTAAATATTTGCAAAGGATACACAAAGGCAGATAATTATAAGAGAAATAAGAATGTCCACATGGTCTATCCTGCACTGCCTCTCAGTCATACAGCCCCTCCTAGAAAACTCTATTTTCCATTATTGTAGGAAGGGTCATCATTTAGGCAGCCATCGGAGTTCTCTTTGAGTTTTTTTTGGGATGCCCTACAACATATGTGGATGCTCATTCATGACAAAATGGGGGCATACCATGGGCTAATTGTACCAGGAGCTCTTCAGTTTCACGAGGGGCTTTACAAGCAAGCATTCCTGCCCTCTCAGCCTGAAGCACATGTGGTGTTTTAAAAAGTGTCTCTTCTGTAGAAATTGCGCCACTTTAATGTGCTCTCTGTGTGCCTTTTCCCATATCCACCCCCCTCAGCAGGAGCAGCTGGGCCATGTCTCTTCATTCTCCTTCTTCCCTGCTTCAGGCTTGGAGAAGGTAAACAACCCCTATCTCCTAGACAGGGCTCCATCCCTTTGACCGTGGAGACAGGCTGTCCTGCCTGTCAGTATGCTTCTGTTTGTGTCTGTCTTAAATAATGGCTTAATTCCCTGATAGAAATAATGTCAGCAAAATATAACATGATTAGTAAAAGTTAAGTGTTAGAGAGTTTCATCTTGTGCTTATACATTACTGTTCTTTGATGTGCAACTGAGACTCTGGACGTTTTAGATATTGAAAAATGTGTCACTTTCTAGCTATATAGGGACCAGCATACAGATTACATGATCATAAGCAGTCGCTAAATGTCTAGATGTGTAACCCATCCTCTGGTTTTGAAAATGTTGGAGAAATTTTAATGCAGGAGTAAACACAAAGCTATCAAAGTTCTCTGTAAAGCAGTATTATATGTTTCTCTCTCTCTCTCTCTCTCTCTCTCTCTGTTTTATCATCATGTAGAAATAAGTCATCAGAATTGCTAATAAAAAAGTCAAATAAAAAATGATAAAAGATTACAGAAAATCATAACCACAGTAAGAAAGTACAGTGGATTTTTTACAGTGAGTAGGATTGCAGGAAACTGATAAAGACATCAAGTGAGGTGACCAAAGTATTGCAGAGTCATGACATCAGATATGGCAGCATTCTCCCTATCCAGTCATATATAGGAATGCAGTCATGGGACCATAAACACTGGCAGCTGAGAAAGGAGAACATGGATATAAAGAACAACAGCAGCAGAGACAAGTATAAGGAAATATAATCCATTTACACATCCATTCAAACTATTTGGTGAAGTAAGGTTCACTTTGATAGTAAGCTGAGCAGGGCAGATTAGAGTTCCTTATTCCCAGCAACAGTCCTCAATTCATTCTGTATGATCCCCAGGCATTCCATGGCAAACTGAACCACACTTAGAAGATGCTAGAAGAAATCAGACTGTGGGCTGTGAGGAAATGGGTGCAGAATTTCTGTTAGTATTCTCTGAGAGGAAATAGGATTGTTGTAACATGTCAGATGTCCATTCATTACATCACAGTGAAGCAGAGAAAGACATTAAGAGAAATACTTCAAAGTGATTCACTCAGGGGTGAAGAGACTTGTATCTATCATTAACAGTAAATAAATTAATATAACAATAATCACCACCAGGCCACTGGGCCCTTGAAGTCTACCAAAGAACAGAATAGCTTATACAATGGGAAAGAAGCTTGAGTGGGTAAACATCACCAGTAGTGGGTAAACAAAAATGTCTCATGAACCTGTTTGTACTTATTGCTACTAAAGTAATCATGTTGTTTTAAATATACATCCATTGCCTTTATGAGTAATTCTGTTTGGTTGTGGCACTTTCTTAGCTCATTTGTATGCCAAATTGGTTGATCAGAGATATTGTGGTGACATTTGGTTATTTGGTGTAGTCAGGCACATGCAGCAGATCTGTGGTCCTTGTTTTATGTCTTTGATACTGTGACAATAAGATGCTGTCCATTTTTTAATTGAAAGTGCTTATTGTGATTTATTTTGTTATGGCTTATTGAACTGATAACTGGTTTAATAAATTCTTCTAATCTGGAAAAGGTGGTATAATATATCAGTTTTCAGAATTTGCCAGCTGATGTATAATGGTGGGACATTCATTTGTCTGGTAATGTTCTGCTGCATTGCTGTTTTGTGTGGTGCCAGTTGTAGTTTGGGACTGCTCAAAAGACTGTTTAACCATGTGATTAAAGCTCAGTTCCTTGGTTATTTGTTTTTTTCTGAGGAATAGATTATAATGAGAGGAGATGTATGTTCAGTTAGGATGAACAGACTGAGAGTGGGCTGGGCAGGACTTGAGAAGGATGGGCAGACAGACAAAACTATTTATTATTAGTTATTTATTTATTTTTACATTTGTTTACCGGGATAGTCCGACTGGATATAAGTCCATTTTCTGTGGAGGCCCGGGGAGAAAAGCTCCAATTAGACAAACTACAAAGATAACATTTAAAAAATATAAAATATAAAAAAGTATAAAAACAACATTTACAGCAAAGAATAAAAAACAATGTCAGTATGTACAATGGTTCGTGGTGTTGCCTAATAGGGATACACAATTCACATGGTCAGACACAATTAAACTAAAGTGCAATAAAATGAAAACCCTGGGGAAAAGAAGCCTTGTGTAAACAAAACAGCACAATAGAAATAAGAGTAAGAAGCAGAATAAAAATACAGAGACAACGTTTTGGTGGGTGTTAGAGAAAAGTACGTATAAGTAGCCAAAGGTGGCAGGAGAAATAAAGTAACCTGTCATTAAACTGAAGTACATCATAGGCATCAAGCAAAGAGATGGTAAAAGGAAGAACACATAACATGAGAAAGTAGAAGGGAACATTATAGGTAATAGTCATACTGATGGGGAAACACATCTGAAGAGAAACTCAGACAAGGGCAACAAATGTCAGAGACAGAGGTGAGGAGAGGAGAAAAGAGATGAAGAGAGATATAAACCACTGGAAGTACATTATCACTCATCACTTCATGCTAAGCTGTACATAGTAAGATGGTAAGGTGCTCACAGTAATGTAAACTGGCAGAGGTGTGCTCCTCTTCTAAATGAAATGGGCCCCTTCTGTAACGTACTATATTATATGATTGTCACCAGTGTAAAACACTGCAAGACTTGGTGTATTTCATACTTTTACTTTAATTGGCAGTGGATAATTTCTTTTTATGACTGCCGCACAGAAACTTTCTCATTTGAGACTGACAAACTGAATGGAGCATTGACAAAGGAAGTATATTATGTACTCTAGAGGCTGGATGGCTTTGGATTATGTTACATGTGACATGTTTTATTTGAAAAAAATACTTCCTTTTAGAGAACATAACTTTTTTTAACCACATGAATTCCTATTTCTAATAACAGCACATACTATGAAAAACATGTTTTTCTTTAGCTGAGAATAAATAATGCAGAAGATTGATAGAAATGGCATAGAGATGGATGTGAAATTTAACAGTGGGTTATATTTTAAAGTGCATTAACAGTACCCCTGCAGCATTATAATAAAGCAAGGCCCCCAGCAGCCCAAAGAAATGGCAGGAATATTCACTGTATGTTTTCAGAAAGTATAACATGATTATAAATATTTTTGCGGTGCACTCTAGTACATTATCATGGTTTATATTTACCAATAGCATCTCTGACATCGCAGTCATGCTTGTCAAGAAATTTACTATCTATATTTTGTCCTAATAAAGTGAAAATGTTACATTGCTCTCCATACTTAACCTTCAGTATAATTCACATGTGTATATTTTGATACTTTAGTACTTGCCACTATTAACGTTTTTTTTTTTTCACTTACATTTTTTGAGTCTGATTTTCAGTGTAATTTACCTTTGATTCCATGGGCTTATTTACAGTACTTTAAGGATTTCTAGTGGCTGCACTCAGTCTGAAAAAAACCCTTATTTTATAAACTTCTTCTGACTTACTTGTTACATTCCCTGATAGCTCTCATACATCTCAAAACTATTTCCATAGCAAACATCATCCCAGAAGCCATCTTGAAGGTTACATTTTTTCAGACAATAATTGCATTGCATTACCACACTCCATAACCCAAAGATGAATCCATTTTTCAGAACTACTCTATATTTACAAAATTCTGAACTCACCTGTGCAATTTCTTTAGCTGCATTGCATAATGGAAAACAATTTGAGCTTTTGATTCCCTGTGAAGATCTAAATTGCATTTCCATGATTAGTGGTTTAAGCATATAATTGTGTCTAAATGCATGAACACACTCAGCTATACATACTTTGTATTCAACCCATGCTGCTGCTACGTTTGTGGAGATGGTCTGCGAACCAAACCATACAGAAATAAATGCAGTCTGGCTATACTGTAATTTTCTGCGTCTTGAGTATTTCATTCCACTAGTCACAAAGTGTGATTGCTTTTTGTACTACATAACTATATTAATCCTCACCATTCTAATTTTTGATGTGCTGTGGTTATTTTAAAATATTTGAATGTCTGGTTTTATTTAGAATAAACTAGATGATACCATAGAAATGGGACAGTGATGTTAAAGTGAAGAGACAATGAGAAATATAATATTCTTATATGTTTTGTTAAGCAATGAGAAGAACCAAAGATGTCCTTAGAATCTAAATGGCTCTTTTAGTCACTGAAAATATTTTTTTTCAACAGTGCTACATTAAAGACATTTATACAATTTTTATGCCAGTTAAACATGAACTACACTATTATACACAAGTTTTAATCAACAGCTATGTATTACTCACTACACCAAACTACATTGCAAACAAACAAACAAACAAAAAAACAAATATCAGATAGAAAAATAGTGATGCCTGTAATTATGGCTTTTCCTGCATATACAACAACACAGCCACGACTCAATGCCCACAGCCAGTGTGTAGATTATATTTTTTGCTTGTGTGCTGGAAGGTGAATGCAATACTCCAGTTTTAATCAAGTCTGGTTAACATATGTTTCTGCAGCCAAAGAATTGTTCAAAATAATTTCTTTTTGAGGACATGGTCCATTTGCTTATCATGGCACTATAAACAAGAGAGAAGTGAAATACAACAATTGTGCAAGAGAGAGAGAGAGAAATAGACAATTGTGGAAACCGGTTATCATCACTTTATAACGGATCTTGCTGACAGATCTATTTACATGACCACATAATACTAAACTTAAGCAAATTTAGCATTATCTGAAAGAATTAACAGGTGAGTCAACAGAATCCATTATGCCAAGGTTTCACTGTCACAATCCTCCATGCAGGGACTATACCCCTACACAGATAATCTAATATAACTATGTCTGATGTCAACACACTACAGGTTAAGTTATATCAACTGTCTTTGAGTTGCTGATGTGGTATCCTGGTGCCAAATAAGCACGGTTTGATGTATATGGCCATGAAGAAGTAACCAGATGCAACTGCTGATCCTCTATTTAGATTATGGGAAATGGTGCCAGCTACTGATTAAATCTGCACCTTGTCAGTATTCCCTACATCAGTCATATCAGCAGGACAGAAAATGTTCATAGAAGTGTTTTTTGGCATATTAACACTAGCAGTATCAAATCAATTTTGGTATTTGCTCTGTGTTAGGAGTGCATAGTCACTGAACATATCTGACTAGGTATTCCAAGCTAACCAAATACACAAACTGGAATGATTTCTAAAATATCTTCTCTATATTGTGAGGTTTATAACAAGTAAAACAAAAACAAAACAGTAGTGAGTCAAGTCCCCCCAACATCTGCTGTGCAGGAAGTTTGGACCACCACCTGCACACCTTCTGCAATATTCTAATTGTTTTGGGTCTATCACAGACCAACTCTTTGATGGAGAATTGCTGATAGACAGCTGTCAGTGCTGAATGCATACATTCTGTTTACTAAGATGGTGACAACTGGTGGAGCATGAAGAACCATGTACCACACAGATGAACAGAAAACTGACGAGTATTCACTGTAAAGTGGTACTCTCACTTTAGATTGCATCCCTTTCCTCAAGGTATAGGAACTATAATTATAATTATTTTATGCTTTACTATGTAAGCATGTTACATAGCTACATTCATGTTGTCACATGAAATAAATTCTCTTTTTTTCAATAATGAAACAGATTAAATGACACTACCTAACATTGGAGAAATGTACATATACACAATCATATTCAACAGATGTAGATACCATTCTTTCTTATCACAACAAGTAGCATAGTCTTTCCACTATTAAGGTCCTCCAAATCTCAAATATTTACAGTCACGTTTGAAAGAACTCATAGCCAGTACCAAAGGTATATTAGACAATGCATGTCATAATCTGAAAGGTTATTAAAAGCAAGGATATCAGAAGACTTACTAAGTGGAAGAATGTCACATTCAGAACAGTTGTTCGAATGAGGGACAGTCTCTCTGGCAAATACTTCTGTCAGTTCCAGGTTTAGGCAGCCCATGTCTACAAATCTCAGTGGCAGCTTTCAACTCAGTCCTGCAGTGTATAGACGACATCTGTTGTGCCTTTGCAGCTGCCAATCTTTGATGCTTGTAACTGTGTGGTGTCTGCCAATATGAAGGTTTACATCTCAGATCAGACTGCTACCATTTAAATACTTAAACGTTCACTTATTTTAAGGATAAGCAGTAAGGTGCATTTCTGTTTCATTATTTTGTCTAAAATGTTATTAGCATTGCCGCAAACTTGGAAAGGAAGTCCATTAGTGCTGGACAGGTTACATTTAATAGCTTAAATGCTGGAAAATATTTTTGAGTATGTGTGCAAAATAATTTTTGGTCAAGGTTTAATTACAGTTGGTCAGAATGCACTAAATGTTACTAGGCACAGTCTAAATTTGATGAAATCACTGGGATTCAGAGGTTATAATGTCAATCTACATCTGCACCGCATAAAGCTCATTTAGGTGTTGCAGGTCTTCACTATTAACCAATGTAGCAGTCCACATTTGATGTATAGCCTTATGTTTGATTGCTGTTTCATATAATAACTGATGCCTAGGGTGTGATTCCAACCCCATACAGCTAGAATCATTGCAATTAAATAATAACAGCAGTAAAAAGAGAGTCAAAGCCTTTGGCCCATTCCCATCAAAGGAATAGCACTGTCACATGAGCAATGAGATAAATGCTTCTCTCTGCCCTGCTCTGTACTGAGTGGCTATATGTCTGAACACACAAACACAGCCTTAAGTAAATCCAGTGATGGCTATATCCCAAAATTGGCCCTACCAATAGATCTGTAACAGTAAGACTGATGCAAAAGACTACATTCAAAGAACAACCACATATGATAAAAGTAATAACAAACTAATACATTTTAAATGGTATGATGTTGCTATTAATTGAAAAGGCAGTGAGGTTGTCAACTGCATCTAAGCAACTTTTAATATATATACATATATATATATATATATATATATATATATATATATATATATATATATGTATATATATAAAAACATGTACTTAAAATCATACATTAATTTCCCTGGCAAATCATGTTTGAATAAACTACATATTATTCCCTTCTGAGCTGGGAATTTCTGGTTAAAGGCTTATAGTGCTTGTATATTTGAACTGCTTCTTACTGTAACAGGTACACCTTGTTTGCTGTAGCATAGACTAGATCCAGGCCTGCTGAATCTAGCTTTGTTTGTATGCTTGTTGTTTGTTTGCTTGTTATTTCCATGAAAAGCTAATTCCACCTAAAACGCGGCTTTTCAGCGCTTCTGTGGATCCCTAGTGATATCTGAATTGCTTACTGTACTTATTTCCTTGTTTAACTTGAAAGAAAGTTACTGTTTGTCATTTTTGCATTTAAGTTACCTGTAACACATTGCATTTAAGTTACCTGGCACTTGCTCACTAAAGCAATTATATGAGTCAGCACTAAAAAAAATTAAAAGCACTACACCCTCACAAACTCCCCTTGAGTACCTTGTTCCCCATTGGCCCTTTTTTCAATTATAAAGGAATTCCCAATACTATTCTAGCATGTCCAAAGGTCAGTTGTCAATCTCCTCTCCGGTCCAGCTGGTGAATCTGGGAATCTTGAGGCAATGTTACAACTGCCTCATGTACACAGACAACCCTCTCCTCCTCCCAACAAATTCCAACACATGTGAGAGATGCAACCATATAGCCAAATTGGAGGCTAAGCTCTCTCAACTCAGTACTGGCGTAACCAGTCAGGAGGAGAAGGAAACCACACTCACTACAATTCCAGTCTCACATAGACCTACCACGACAACAAACCAAACACATAAACACACAAAAATATACTCAGAGGCTCTAAACAAAAATCTGCCTAAGCAGCAGAGACCTCCAAAGCAGACACCCAAGCAACCGCTACCCCAAAACAAAACACGTGCAACACATAGCTCACAAAGCCAGTGTGCCGAACAGTCATAGGTTCATAGGTTCATAGGTTCATACTAGGCAATCTGCCCTAGGGCATTTATAAGCCTAGCCAGAGTGTGTTTCGCTTTTGCCACCCATTTTAAATTAATTTTGCTATGCCCTTTTTTGAGGTTAGTATAATGTGCCTCTGTCTAACAGTGACACAGCAGTGACACCCGGGGTAAACCTACAATCCCCCATCCACTCATCAAGATTCCTCTTGAAGAGAGTCAATGAGGTACTCTGCCTAACCTGGACTGGGATTTTATTCCAGAGTGAAGGGAGCCTCTGGGTTATGAATCTGTCCTTCCAGCATGTCCTATTTATTTCAGTGCTGAGGTTCAAGTCTCTCGAGCGCATAGCTCGATGGCATTTGGATTTTCTGAGGTGCAGCATGTCCATTAATTCCGGGTTGGACATGGCTTTATATGTCAGGCACAGATTGCCTCTGAGCAGGCGGTATGCCACTGAGTAGAGCTGGAATTTCTTTAACCGGGCAGCATATGGCATCTGTTTGAGCCCTTTGATCCTCTTGTTGAGGTACTTTTGGGGTCTTTCCAGTTGCTGCAGGTGTCTGGTAAGGTACATCCCAAAAGGGGCATTGTACTCAATTATGGGCCTGATGAGGGATGAGTAAAGAGGCACGATGACCTCCCCTGATCTAGATGTGAATACCTTCATGATTAGGTGGGCTATATAAAATGTTTTTCTAACCACTTTGGCCACGTGGCTGTCAAATGAGAGATTGCTATCAACTTGGGTCCCCAGGTCCCTAATTACTTCTTCCATACTTAATGGATTACCACTTATGTGGTAATTTGTGGGCACTTTGTTTTTGCCAAAGGGGATGACTATACACTTTTTGGCATTTAGCTTGAGGCCATGGCTCTGGCACCAGTTGTCTGTTTCTATGAGGCCCTTTTGGAGGATGCTTGTGTCGGCTGGAGAGTCGATTAAGGCGCCCAGTTTGCAGTCATCTGCGAACTTGGTCAGCCACAGTCCTTCTGTGTTGGCCTGTACCTCTGAGAAATATATACCGAACAAGAGAGTTCCCAGGACTGAGCCTTGTGGGATGCCACTTGTAACTGGTTTGGAGACTGACATGGCTCCAGCAATTCTAACCATGTGGGTTCTGTCCTTGAGCCAGTTTGCAACCCATCTAGTGACATAGGGGTTTATATTTAAACTGGTGAGCTTATCTATAATGCCCGAGTGGAGTATTGTATCGAAGGCTTTTGCGAGGTCCAGGTAGGCTGTGTGGACCACCTTCCCCTCGTCAATGGCCTTGGTGACTGTTTCAAAGAAATCGACCAGGTTTAAGAGGCAGGATCTGCCCTTAACAAAGCCAAACTGGGTAGGATCCAGTGTCTGTAGGTCCCAAATATCTTTATTTATAAGGTCCATGATGATCCTTTCCATAGCTTTGCAGACCAAGCTAGTCAGGCTTATGGGGCGATAGTTTCCAGGATCCATTGAGGCACCACCTTTGTGGAGAGGGACCACCGTTGCTGTACGCCACTCTTTGGGTACATATCCTGTAGTAAGGCTGAGATTGAACAGTAGTTTTATGTTTGGGTTTAGCTCTTCTTGGAGTTCATGTAGGATGCAGCCGGGACACCGTCTGGTCCCATTGATGCTGTGTTTTTTGCTTTGGAGAGGGCAGCTCTTACCTGAGCATCTGAGATGTCAGGGGGGCAACACTCTGATGGGATAGATATTTACCCTTTTGGTGGGGAGGGGGGGGAGAAGTTTGCGTTGAACCTGTCCGCTAGGATGTTGGCAATGTCTGTGGGTTCGGTGTAGTTTTTGTCATTTTGGACTAATTCTGAGCATATCTGGGAATTCCCACCCAGGTCCCTAACATAACTAAAGAAAGCCTTGTGATTATCCTTAGTGTCCTGTGCAATATTTCTCTCAAAGCTGGCCTTAGACGATTTTATGAGTGCCGGTAGTTTTTGCTAATACTGATCAGAGATGCCTTCCCTTTTTGGGATTTTGCTCTATCATGTAGTAGCTTCCTCTTTCTATTGTATAGTTTGTTTATGGCTGGTGTCCACCAGACAGGACGTCTGCCTTTGGAGGATTGGGTCTTGGTTTTATTTGGGATTACATGATCCATGCATTCCTGAAGGTGTTCATAGAATGCGTTTATAAAGGATTCTGCGGTCTGGGCCATATTTTCCACAGGCCCGGGGGCTTTGAAGGATTCCACCTCAGTTTTGAGGAGTGTGAAATTTGCTTTAGAGAAGTTTTTCACTGTGGTTTTCTGGGCAGGGGGTGGGATCGGGATGTGAATATCCAGTGAGATTAGTTTACGGTCTGATCTTACCAGTGAGGGATGCACTTCTGGTCTGGAGCATAGAGTCCCCATGTTGGTGATGATTAGGTCCAGAATGTTTTCCCCTCTTGTGGGAGTTGTAACAAGTTGTTCCATAGCATTTGAGTTTATAAATTCTAGGAACCTTTGGGCTAGGGTGTTGGAGCTACAGTAATGCTCCCAGTCTATGTTTGGGTAGTTGAAGTCACCCAATATAATGGTGTTTGGAGAGACCTTCATATTTTCCAGTGTTCTCAGGAAGGCCGAGTGGGGTTCCTGGGTTTGGGAGGGTGGTCTGTAGCAGGCTATAAACTGGAAGGCAGTTTTACCCACTGTTAGTTGCACATGGATAGTCTCTGATGCTTCGTGCTGTGCCACCAACCTGGAGGTGTGGGTATCTTTGACGAATATTGATACTCCCCATCCATTTAAGGTTCGGTCCAAGTTTTTGGGCCGAAAAGCATGGTATGAGGTATAACCTGGTAGTGCTGGGGTGCTCTCGGGAGCCTAGAACCAGGTTTCTGTTACTGCACAGATATCGATGTTCTCCATGCTAAGGAGAGTTTTGAGTGCATGCATCTTGAGGTTTAGACTTCTAACGTTGAGTAGCATTACTCTTAGTTTCTTATCCCTTGTGATACCTATGGAGGTGGGTTTGTCTTTTGAGCCTTGCCTAAAAATGGCACTATGGGGGGAGCAAGAGCCTTTGCCAATATCCGAAAGCCCAGGGGTGATAGGTGCAAGTCGTCCCTAGCGAAGCATCGTGGCTTGTCGAGCATGCCATCCCAGGCTGACAGGCATTGGATCCCCTTTGAATGACACCAATACTTAAGCCAATTGTTGAAATTGATCATCTTGTCTTCATATTGTGGCATCATTCTTGGTGAAGGTAAGATGCTACTCAAAGTCAGGGTCATGCCGGCCTGGGCTACATGCTCAGAGAGCTCCTCTATGTCTCTTTTCATGTAGTCCAAGGAGGTACGTCTCAGGTCATTCACACCAGCATGGACAATGACTGAGTCATATTTGTGCTTGCCTTGGAGTGACCCGAGTGCTTGTGTTATGTGGCGGATCCTAGCACCTGACAGGCAGCTCACCCTGACCTTCTCCTTGTTCAGCCTCGTGAGAGGGACATCAGTGTGCCTGACGATAGAGTCACCTATTACAAGTGTATCAGGTGTGTTGTTTAGCCTTAAGGGCTGTGACTATTCGGCACACTGGCTTTGTGAGCTATGTGTTGCACGTGTTTTGTTTTGGGGTAGCGGTTGCTTGAGTGTCTGCTTTGGAGGTCTCTGCTGCTTAGGCAGATTTTTATTTAGAACCTCCGAGTATGTTTTTGTGTGTTTACGTGTTTGGTTTGCTGTCGTGGTAGGTCTATGTGAGACTGGAATTGTAGTGAGTGTGGTTTCCTTTTCCTCCTGACTGGTTATGCCAGTACTGAATTGAGAGAGCTTAGCCTCCAGTTTGGCTATATGGTTGCATCTCTCACATGTGTTGGAATTTGTTGGGAGGAGGAGAGGGTTGTCTGTGTACATGAGGCAGTTGTAACATTGCCGCAAGATTCCCAGATTCACCAGCTGGACCAGAGAGGAGATTGACAACTGACCTTTGGACATGCTAGAATAGTATTGGGAATTCCTTTATAATTGAAAAAAAGGGCCAATGGGGAACAAGGTACTCAAGGGGAGTTTGTGAGGGTGTAGTGCTTTTAATTTTTTAGCACTGACCTATATAATTGCTTTAGTGAGCAAGTGCCAGGTTACTTAAATGCAATGTGCTACAGGTAACTTAAATGCAAAAACGACAAACAGTAACTTTCATTCAAGTGAAACAAGGAAATAAGTACAGTATGCAATGCAGATATCACTAGGGATCCACAGAAGCACTGAAAAGCCGCATTTTAGGTGGAATTAGCTTTTCAGGGAAATAACAAGCAAACAAACAACAAGCATACAAACAAAGCTAGATTCAGCAGGCCTGGATCCAGTCTATGCTACAGCAAACAGGGTGTACCAATTTCAGTAAGAAACAGTTCAAATATGCAGGCACTATAAGCCTTTAACCAGAAATTCCCAGCTCAGAAGGGCAGAGTCCAGCCTCTCCTCCTACAAGAGTGCAGACCACAAACCTTCTTAATGTAAAATAACTGGCCTGAAGCCCAAGTGCTTAAACCAGAACGAATACACTTTTAGAATAACAGACACTGAGCCCTCAATCAGCAGTTCCCAACTTAGAAGGATGTAAGCTACCTGTCCTGCCACCACAGTGCAGGCCACAAACCTTCCTAATGTAAAACAACTGGTCTGAAGCCCAAGTGCTTAATCCAAAAGACTTAGAATGATAGCTACACTGTAATCAAGTTACTACCAAGCAGTAATAAATACAATTGAATACTTTAAAGAATGCTTGGATTACTGCTCAAGTTATACAAACAAAGCTAGATTCAGCAGGCCTGGATCTAGTCTATGCTACAGCAAACAAGGTGTACCAATTTCAGTAAGAAGCAGTTCAAATATGCAGGCACTATAAGCCTTTAACCAGAAATTCCCAGCTCAGAAGGGCAGAGTCCAGCCTCTCCTCCCACAAGAGTGCAGACCACGAACCCTCTTAATGTAAAATAACTGGCCTGAAGCCAAAGTGCTTAAACCAGAATTAATACACTTTTAGAATAACAGACACTGAGCCCTCAATCAGCAGTTCCCAACTTAGAAGGATGTAAGCTACCTGTCCTGCCACCACAGTGCAGGCCACAAACCTTCCTAATGTAAAACAACTGATCTGAAGCCAAAGTGCTTAATCCAAAAGACTTAGAATGATAGCTACACTTTAATCAAGTTACTACCAAGCAGTAATAAATACAATTGAATACTTTAAAGAATGCCTGGATTAGTGCTCAAGTTATACAAACAAAGCTAGATTGAGCAGGCCTGGATCTAGTCTATGCTACAACAAACAAGGTGTACCAGTTTCAGTAAGAAGCAGTTCAAATATGCAGGCACTATAAACATTTAACCAGAAATTCCCAGCTCAGAAGGGCAGAGTCCAGCCTCTCCACCCACAAGAGTGCAAACCACGAACCCTCTTAATGTAAAATAACTGGCCTGAAGCCCGAGTGCTTTAACCAGAATTAATACACTTTTAGAATAAAAGACACTGAGCCCCCAATCAGCAGTTCCCAACTTAGAAGGATGTAAGCTACCTGTCCTGCCACTACAGTGCAGACCACAAACCTTCTTAATATAAAACAACTGGTCTGAAGCCCAAGTGCTTAAACTAAAAGGCTTAGAATGAGTTACACCAAGCAGTAATAAATACAACTGAGTACTTTTAAGATGATGCAAAAGTAAAATAAAGTAGGAAGAAACACAAATACAGTAAAAGCAGATACTTTTTTTTTGTTTTTTTTTTTGTTTTGAGTGAGCAAATGAGATGGGCCCAGGAGGAGTATCAAAGTGCAAATTTACAAGAGGGGTGGGCAGTTTCAAAGCCACTAAGATTAACACCAAGACAAAAACAGGGAGGGTGGGTGGGGACCTACTGAAAAAACAGTCAACTTCCAGCTAGATATTGCTCAGTGCAACACAAACAAATTACTTTAAATCGTGCATTATTTGATAAAAATGCAGGTAAAAATCTACTTAACTCCACTCATGTAGGTCTCAGTTGGCCAAAGCTCACAGTTTAAACAGAAAACAATTCACTGTACCACTTGTATACAACAGAAACTGAATAACAATGAGGTAAACTACCCCCACTTATCACTGGCTATGCAGACTTTTTAACAAGCCTTAACTGAAAATACCACTTGTATAAGACCTACTGAAAAAACAGTCAACTTCCAGCTAGATATTGCTCAATGCAACACAAACAAATTTCTTTAAATCGTGTATTATTTGATAAAACTGCAGGTAAAAATCTACTTAACTCCACTCATGTAGGTCTCAGTTGGCCAAAGATCATAGTTTAAACAGAAAACAATTCACTGTACCACTTGTATAAAACAGAAACCGTATAACAATGAGGTAAACTAGCCCCACTTATCACTGGCTATGCAGATTTTTTAACAAGCCTTAACTGAAAATACCACTTGTATGAGACCTACTGAAAAAACAGTCAACGTCCAGCTAGATATTGCTCAAGGCAACACGCACAAATTACTTTAAATCGTGTATTATTTGATAAAAATGCAGGTAAAAATCTACTTAACTCCACTCATGTAGGTCTCAGTTGGCCAAAGCTCACAGTTTAAACAGAAAACAATTCACTGTACCACTTGTATAAGACAGAAACCGAATAACAATGAGGTAAACTACCCCCACTTATCAATGGCTATGCAGGTTTTTTAACAAGCCTTAACTGAAAATACCACTTGTATAAGACCTACTGAAAAACAGTCAGCTTCCAGCTAGATATTGCTCAATGCAACGCAAACAAATTACTTTAAATCGTGTATTATTTGATAAAAGTACAGATAAAAATCTACTTAACTCCACTCATGTAGGTCTCAGTTGGCCAAAGCTCACAGTTTAAACAGAAAACAATTCACTGTACCACTTGTATAAGACAGAAACCGAATAACAATAAGGTAAACTACCCCCACTTATCACTGGCTATGCAGATTTTTTAACAAGCCTTAGCTGAAAATACCACTTGTATAAGACCTATTGAAAAAACAGTCAACTTCCAGCTAGATATTGCTCAATGCAACACAAACAAATTACTTTAAATCGTGTATTATTTGATAAAAATGCAAGTAAAGATCCACTTAACTCCACTCATGTAGGTCTCAGTTGGCCAAAGCTCACAGTTTAAACAGAAAACAATTCACTGTACCACTTGTATAAGACAGAAACCGAATAACAATGAGGTAAACTACCCTTACTTATCATGGGCTATGCAGATTTTTTAACAGGCCTTAACTGAAAATACCAATTGTATAAGACCTACTGAAAAAACAGTCACAACTTCCAGCTAGATATTGCTCAATGCAACACAAACACATTACTTTAAATCTTGTATAATTTGATAAAAGTGCAGATAAAAATCTACTTAACTCCACTCATGTAGGTCTCAGTTGGCCAAAGCTCACAGTTTAAACAGAAAACAATTCACTGTACCACTTGTATAAGACAGAAACCGAATAACAATGAGGTAAACTACCCCCACTTATCACTGGTTATGCAGATTTTTTAACAAGCCTTAACTGAAAATACCACTTGTATAAGACCTACTGAAAAAAATAGTAAACTTCCAGCTAGATATTGCTCAATGCAACACAAACAAATTACTTTAAATCGTGTATTATTTGATAAAAGTGCAGGTAAAAATCTACTTAACTCCACTCATGTAGGTATCAGTTGGCCAAAGCTCACAGTTTAAACAGAAAACAATTCACAGTACCACTTGTATAAGACAGAAACCGAATAACAATGAGGTAAACTACCCCCACATATCACTGGCTATGCAGGTTTTTTAACAAGCCTTAACTGAAAATACCACTTGTATAAGAACTACTGAAAAAACAGTCAGCTTCCAGCTAGATATTGCTCAATGCAATACAAACAAATTACTTTAAATCATGCATTATTTGATAAAAGTGCAGGTAAAAATCTACTTAACTCCACTCATGTAGGTCTCAGTTGGCCAAATCTCACAGTTTAAACAGAAAACAATTCACTGTACCACTTGTATAAGACAGAAACTGTCAGGCACACTGACGTCCCGCTCACCAGGCTGAACAAGAAGGTCACAGTGAGCTGCCTGTCGGGCGCTAGGATCCGCCACATAGCACAAACACTCAGGTCACTCCAAGGCAAGTACAAATATGACTCAGTCATTGTCCATGCTGGTGTGAATGATCTGAGACGTACCTCCCTGGACTACATGAAAAGAGACATAGAGGAGCTCTCTGAGCATGTAGCCCAGGCCGGTATAACCCTGACCTTGAGTAGCATCATACCCTCACGAAGAATGATGCCACAATATGAAGACAAGATGATCAATTTCAACAATTGGCTTAAGTATTGGTGTCATTCAAAGGGGATCCAATGCCTGTCAGCCTGGGATGACATGCTGGACAAGCCACGATGCTTCGCTAGGGACGGCTTGCACCTGTCACCCCTGGGATTTTGGATATTGGCAAAGGCTCTTGCTACCCCCATAGTGCCTTTTTTAGGCAAGGCTCAAAAGACAAACCCACCTCCATAGGTATCACAAGGGATAAGAAACTAAGATTAATGCTACTCAACACCAGAAGTCTAAACCTCAAGATGCATGCACTCGAAACTCTCCTTAGCATGGAGAACATCAATATCTGTGCAGTAACAGAAACCTGGTTCAAGGCTCCCGAGAGCACCCCAGCACTACCAGGTTATACCTCATACCATGCTTTTCGGCCCCAAAACTTGGACCGAACCACAAAAGGAGGGGGAGTATCAATATTCGTCAAAGATACCCACACCTCCAGGTTGGTGGCACAGCACGAAGCATCAGAGACTATCCATGTGCAACTAACAGTGGGTAAAACTGCCTTCCAGTTTATAGCCTGCTACAGACCACCCTCCCAAACCCAGGAACCCCACTCGGCCTTCCTGAGAACACTGGAAAATATGAAGGTCTCTCCAAACACCATTATACTGGGCGACTCCAACTACCCAAACATAGACTGGGAGCATTACTGTAGCTCCAACACCCTAGCCCAAAGGTTCCTAGAATTTATAAACTCAAATGCTATGGAACAACTTGTTACCACTCCCACAAGAGGGGAAAACATACTGGACCTGATCATCACCAACATGGGGACTTTATGCTCCAGACCAGAAGTGTATCCCTCACTGGTAAGATCAGACCATAAACTAATCTCACTGGATATTCACATCCCAACCCCACCCCCTGCCCAGAAAACCACAGTGCAAAACTTCTCTAAAGCAAATTTCACACTCCTCAAAACCAAGGTGGAATCCTTCAAAGCTCCCGGGCCTGTGGAAAATACGGCCCAGACCGCAGAATCCTTTATAAACGCATTCTATGAACACCTTCAGGAATGCATGGATCATGCAATCCCAAATAAAACCAAGACCCAATCCTCCAAAGGCAGACGTCCTGTCTGGTGGACCCCAGCCCTAAACAAACTGTACAATAGAAGGAGGAAGCTACTACATGATAGAGCAAAATCCCAAAAAGGGAAGGCATCTCTGATCAGTACTAGCAAAAAACTACGGGCACTCATAAAATCGTCTAAGGCCAGCTTCGAGAGAAAAATTGCACAGGACACTAAGGATAATCACAAGGCTTTCTTTAGTTATGTTAGTAACCTGGGTGGGAATTCCCAGATATGCTCAGAATTAGTCCAAAATGACAAAAAATACACCGAACCCATAGACATTGCCAACATGCTAGCTGACAGGTTCAGTGCAAACTCCCCCCCCCCCCCCCACCAAAAGGGCAAATATCTATCCCAGCAGAGTGCTGCCCCCCTGACATCTCTAATGCTCAGGTAAGAGCCGCCCTCTCCAAAGCAAAAAACACAGCATGAATGGGACCAGATGGTGTCCTGGGCTGCTTCCTACATGAACTCCAAGAATATCTAAACCCAAACATAAAACTACTGTTCAATCTCAGCCTTACTACAGGATATGTACCCATATGTGGCGTACAGCAACAGTGGTCCCTTCCACAAAGGTGGTGCCTCAACAGATCCTGGAAACTATTGCCCCATAAGCCTGACTAGCTTGCTCTGCCAAGCTATGGAAAGGATCATCATGGACCTCATAAATAAAGATATTGGGGACCTACAGACACTGGATCCTACCCAGTTTGGCTTTGTTAAGGGCAGATCCTGCCTCTTAAACCTGGTCGATTTCTTTGAAACAGTCACCAAGGCCATTGACGAGGGGAAGGTGGCCCACACAGCCTACCTGGACCTCACAAAAGCCTTCGATACAATACCCCACTCAGGCATTATAGATAAGTTCACCAGCTTAAATATAAACCCCTATGTCACTAGATGGGTTGCAAACTGGCTCAAGGACAGAACTCACATGGTTAGAATTGCTGGAGCCATGTCAGACTCCAAACCAGTTACAAGTGGTGTCTCACAAGGCTCAGTCCTGGGACCTCTCTTGTTCGGTATATATTTCTTGGAGGTACAGGCCAACACGGAAGGACTGTGGCTGACCAAGTTCGCAGATGACTGCAAACTGGGCGCCATAATCGACTCTCCAGCCGACACAAGCATCCTCCAAAAGGGCCTCATAGAAACAGACAACTGGTGCCAGAGCCATGGCCTCAAGCTAAATGCCAAAAAGTGTATAGTCATCCCCTTTGGCAAAAACAAAGTGCCCACAAATTACCACATAGGTGGTAATCCATTAAGTACAGAAGAAATAATTAGGGACCTGAGGACCCAAGTTGATAGCAATCTCTCATTTGACAACCACGTGGTCAAAGTGGTTAGAAAAACATTTTATATAGCCCACCTAATCATGAAGGTATTCACATCTAGATCAGGGGAGGTCATCGTGCCTCTTTACTCATCCCTCATCAGGCCCATAATTGAGTACAATGCCCCTTTTGGGATGTACCTTACCAGACACCTGCAGCAACTGGAAAGACCTCAAAAGTACCTCACCAAGAGGATCAAAGGGCTCAAACAGATGCCATATGCTACCCGATTAAAGAAACTCCAGCTCTACTCAGTGGCATACCGCCTGCTCAGAGGCGATCTGTGCCTGACGTATAAAGCCATGTCCAACCCGGAATTAATGGACATGCTACACCTCAGAAAATCCAAATCTCATCGAGCCACGCCCTCGAGAGACTTGAACCTCAGCACTGAAATAAATAGGACATGCTGGAGGGACAGATTCATACCCCAGAGGCTCCCTTCACTCTGGAATAAAATCCCAGTCCAGGTTAGGCAGAGTCCCTCAATGACTCTCTTCAAGAGGAATCTTGATGAGTGGATGGGAGATTGTAGGTTTACCCCGGGTATCACTTCTGTGTCACTGTTAGACAGAGGCACAATATACTAACCTCGAAAAAGGGCATAGCAAAATTAATTTAAAATGGGTGGGGAAAGCCAAACACACTCTGGCTAGGCTTATAAATGCCCTAGGGCAGATAGCCTAGTATGAACCTATGAACCTATAAGATTCCTTTGTCATATATGACATATTAACTTCGTTCTATGTGCAATTATTTTTATATTCTATATTCCTTATGTAACAATATCTCTGATTCTTACTGAGTAGATGAGAACTGAAATCAGACACTGGGATTCAGAAACTTGACCACTATGATCGTGCACAGCCAGCTGCTGTTTACCTTCTTGGCACAGCACATCTCTAAACCCTTTAAAGACGATCGATGTGAGAAAGCCATATGGAATACAAGAGCTAATTAAGAAACATGCTCATGGCCAAACCAGGCCTGATGTTAGTGAACGTATTCCTCAGTGGCAGCTGAGTAAAACAAGACAGAAATCTCCTGAGCGTGGTACACATACTCATGTTGCATGGCTTAGTATATTGATCTCCTGAGCGTGGCACACATATTCATGTTGCATGGCTTAGTATATTGATCTCCTGAGCATGGCACACATACTCATGTTGCATGGCTTAGTATATTGATCTCCTGAGCGTGGCACACATACTTATGTTGCATGGCTTAGTATATTGATCTCCAGAGCACGGTGCATGTACTCATGTTGCATGGCTTAGTATATTGATCTCCTGAGTGTGGCACACATACTCATGTTGCATGGCTTAGTATATTGATCTTCTGAGCATGGCACACATACTCATGCTGCATGGCTTAGTATATTGATCTCCTGAGCACAGTACATGTACTCATGTTGCATGGTGTAGTATATTGATCTCCTGAGCACAGTACATGTACTTATGTTGCATGGCTTAGTATATTGATCTCCTGAGCGTGGCACACATACTCATGTTGCATGGCTTAGTATATTGATCTCCTGAGTGTGGCAAATATACTCATGTTGCATGGTTAGTATATTGACACGTGCACAGGAATAACTTGATGATAAAGACAACTCTAAGCATTCAAGGGTGCACTGGAAATGTTAAATCTATTTTGGGACTAGGATAATGGGTAGAAATGGAAGTATAGGATGGACAGTATGACACAGGGGAAAGCAAGCAGAGGGAAACATATAAAGGAAAAAGTTAAGGAATAAATAATATGGGAGGAGTAAAAGAATATTTATTTATTTTTTGTGGGACAGCTGCCCATTTTTAATATATCAAGAAGGAAAGGTGGGAAAGGAAGTAAGGGAAGTTAAAGGTATATTTTAGTGTAGGTAGCAAGGGCAAATGCACAAACATAGAATACTTACAAGATTGACAGGGAGGTGCTGACACACAGAGGAAGGTGGATTTGATTGAAAGATGTCAAACAGAAGGAAGGCAAAGGTGATAGAGATGGTTAGGCAACAACAATGGGAAAGCTATGACACAAAAAAGGAGGACACTGAGATGATGTATAGGGGACATGACCCTAGTACCTCCCTGTCTGTGTCAGATCCAGTGGATGTCTAGATAACACATTTTGCACACTCACAGCCGGGTCATAGCTCTGATGGAGCTGCTGCTGATGGGCTCTGTCACAGTTCTGCAAAACAGAAGAGGACTCTTTCAAGGTGAACAATCAAGCATCAGTGCACCTCAGAAGTATTTGAGTATATGTACAACACTGTGTAAACCTGTGTGCAAGACTCTCCTTCCAGATGCAAAATGTAGAATTAGTGATTCAAATATATTTCTGAACTGAGCAATCATTTGCATAACATTCACTCCATGAGGGCCAAATCTAATAAATCAACTCCAGCAGTTGTAGAGAGGCTTCTCATACTACAAAAGAGAAAATATAGAGTTGGATAGTGAAGCAACTATACCTGTTGAAGCACTCTGACTGTGAGAGAAGCAGGCATACTGATTGCTGAAGTTAAGTAGAGTATTTTTTATGCTTCCTTTGCTGTGATATTTAACTGAAATGATTTATGTGGTCATATTGTACTTATGAATATCTTCAATAAATATTACATTTGTTCAACAAGAGCAGAGTACTCGAGGAAGCACATAGCCTGTACATTGGTAATATGAAGAGTAATGGGAGACACAAACCAAGCACAGTTCTATAATGTAGCATTTAAAGATGGCAGACCAATGCTGCTTGTTATATGCCAGGACACATAAACCTGATTAGAGCAGTAACTTCCCAATGGAGTGGGGCTGGGCTCATCTGCTGTGTTCTTACTGTTGTCTAGAGTACAAACGACTGTTATTAGGCATGCTGGAAATGCTTATGCATTTTAGCCATCAGGTGTCAACACACTGTGTGAGTTCTAACCTTGCTTGTATGCGGCATGGTTGTATTATGTGTTCACATTCATAAAGACTTGCTGTTCCTCTGTTATGAAAAGAATGATTTGTTGAATCAGTAAGGTAGAGGACTCCCTATACTCCAACCATATCTCAGACTTATGGAATTCTTCCATTCTTACCCTCAAACTGACAGACAAGTTAATAGCTTTTAAAATCCAGCTTAAATGGCACCTAAACAAGACCTGGCTCTGTACATGTTCCATGCCCAACTAACTTAACCTAGATAATTTTCATGACTGCACAGCTACTTCTTTCAGACTATCCATAAAAACCCTTTATGCAGAAAATATTCCTATCACTCTCCTCTCTTCCCCTGCCTTCTATTTACTTTGTATACTCCTCCCTCACCTCCAACTCCTCCTTTCCCATTCCTTCACACTATCCCATTAACTTTTTCCATATGATTAATGAACCTCCATGCAGATTACACTTCCAGGATACTACAATTTACTCCTTCTTATTCTTTAACTATTTCACTTTTGAGAAATGCTTTTAATTTTTAAGAATAGATTGCTTTTCTCCTCACTATGTGCATATAAACAGTATTCATACTTACCAGTCACCATAGGTATATCTCTTACTACAATTGATCTGCACAAAATGAATTAATATTATGTGAAACAGTTCGAAAATCTATGCCACAATTTAATTTACGTATATGTGGTGTTAGCTGTACTATCAAGCAACTGCATAATCTGTTTCAAAGCCATAATTTTTGTTAATATTACATTTATGTGAAACATTTCTGTATCTTATACTAAAAATGTATGTAATGATATTCCTGGGAATACAATAAACTCTGTGCAGGCTTCACAAGCTTCCTTTACATGTCAGCTAGATGAGAAGCAGTGCTAACTGCATATTCATGCTGCTTATCACACTTACATGAATAGCCAGCAACAGTGCTGCCACCAGGAAACCGTGCAGAGCAGGACGAGCACAGAAGCAAGAAGCATTCAAGTTTGCTTATGAGCAAACCTGGTCCATGAAACAGCCACAATGACTACCAGGGGTGAAAATACTGCAATAACAGCAGTAAAAACAAATTAAAGAAAAGTGTACTTAGTGGTTTACTATCATATACCCGAAATGTACTCGGTCGACTGTTCACATGGTCGACCGAGATTGTGCGAAATTCACAATGTCAAAAAAAGGAATTGCTGAAATACATGTCGACTGCTACCCAGGGATGGGTTTTAACATGGGTCGAGATAGGGGCAGATGTGTATTTCGGCAATATCAGTGTTCGGCATTGCCTACGGTCGACATTCCGGTTTTCGAACGAAGTGGCGTTGGCCGACTTCACTTCGAATAAATGATAGTAAACCATACTTAGTACATCAAAACAATTATTTGCAGAAAGAAATAATGTGGGGGGGTGGGCTAAATGGCAAGGGCGACTACAAGGAAAGGTACACTGGGAAGGGAAAGTGTGCTGATGAAAATATGCAGAGACAAGAATAATAGGAATGAATAAAGAGTAAGGGGGCATGGTAAATATGGAAATGTCACCACGATAGGATATGTCAATGTATGTACACTTCCAAGACAAGTCAATAGCACAACATTAAACACATATATTGATAGTACAGTACGTACTGCTGCTTACACCTCCTGTGTGAGTATATATCAACACACACAACAGTATATATGTGGCAGTAATGCAAGATTACATGTTGAAGGTGAATGGTTGTGATATAAACATCACTGACACGCTCACTGAACATGACATTTAGCAAGGATGGCATAAACAATAGGGGTATGTGCATACGCTGAAGATCTGCAAAATGGCTTGCTTGAATATGAATGACATGTCAAGATGGCTCTCAACCAATCAGGAACAAATAGTAACAGACTCCTTGACAAATGTAGATGGAAACATGAACAATCTTGGCCACTTTTAAAATATCATGACCCTTAATCTGAGGTATTGACAGAATATGTGATTGAAACTTATTGTACATATTCTGCAGTAACAGGTGTGTACAAATGTAATGATTGTCAGTACTTTATAAGCAGAATTCATCACTCTTCCCCAAAAATGATACTTTTTGGTGGGTTAAGAGGAACAGTGTTAAACCTGGTGTTGAAATAAAGGCCAATCCTGGCTAGCTGAGAGGTTTACGCCAAAATCCCCACCTGCAAGAATCAAATCCATACCATCAATGCTGTCACAGAGCTGTGTATTTACTGGGTGCAACACAGAAAGATGTATCACACATGCATCTAGTAGAAAACCTTGAATAGAAGTCTGCACTGTCAAATCCTAATGAGTATGAATCCCAAAGAATAGTTTTGTATGGGATACCAGATCTATGGGAGCTCACTGTGCCAAATGTCATGCACTTGACCAAAGCATCCCAGACTGACATAGGTATCACCCATAAGGATAACAACACATACAAACATGACACTATAACGAGTGGATTCCCTACACACAGCTGGTCATTGCATGCATCTGCCACATGTAATAGCAGTAGATATTGTCTGAAGCATCTGGAATTGATGTGTGAGTTAAGAAGTGATCCATTATAATGAATGGTACAGCAGGATGTGAGACTGATGTGTCTATAATGCCCACTTGCACAGAAAGTACAGCAGTGCAATCAAGCGTCAGTGATCAAGGAAGCTGTAGCTGTAATACTATACACATACCAAACAATACATGGAGCACCCTCTATAAGTACACGTCAAACCTTAAGACGTGCCACACGATCACTGCCCCCCTGACATTGGCAGTGACAATGTTATACTGCCATGAAATCCTGACATACATCTATATGTACTAGTAAAAAACAGCCAGGCATTCGTATGTGTTTGTGGAAACTATTAAGTGGTAATACTGATATGATATAGTGGTATGTCCATGATGCATTACAGTCCCACTATAGTTGTAGCTATGCTACAGTTGAACTACAGGCTGTACATCACCTCCAGATAAAACCTTGGGTATGAATCACATGTGACTCAGTGGAACTGTTAACACAGTCGTACAACTCTACCTGTTTCACATCATTACATCAATTGTACGTCATATGCCTATATGTGTATCAGTGGAAATGTGTGTGTGAGGGGCCCTGACAACATATATGGGCACACTACAACTGAGTTGGATGCAGTTCATACAGAACAGTTAATGACGCAAATGCTGACAGTCACACAATGCTGCTGGGGAACATCTGTATAATCCATGTGAATAGCAACCCAATAGTGCATACAATGAATTTACCAAGGTTGCAAATGAATCTCAGAATGCCATCTGTTTGTGTATATAACAGCAGTACATGTTGATGAACCCAGTTGTATGTGCCCATGTAATCAGTAATATTGCTGTATATCAGATAACATTTCCAGATACTAGGTATAAACTTGCACACGTGCCATACTGCAGTTGTCACTGTGATGGCTAAATGACAACTTTGTAGAATGATGATATGTTCCACTACAAGAACACAAGCCTTAGTAAGGCAACAATATACATAGCATCATTCTATGAACACAGTCTTCAGGAGGCATTTTACTATAGCTGTTATGGAAAAATTCACAATAAAAAAATAAGATCACCAAGCGAGAACATAGAACAGAAGACTAATTAAGTAGAAGTTAAAAAAATAGATGAAGTTATGGAATACTTGTGAAGTGAAAGATTTAGTGCAGAAAGTCTAACACAGGTTACATCACAGCATGATGAAACAATGAGTCTCCAAAATAAGGAGAAACAGGAAGAACAGAGAAATCTGAAGAAGAAATATTGACATGGGAATGAAAAAGAGATTTAATATGATGAATATTTATGCAAGGAGAACATAAGACTAATCAATACAAAAAGAGCCGTAGCAAAGATATTTGAGAAGAAGTACAGACAAAGGCATCCGGACATGGAAAATTTTACAATGCAAAAAAAAAAAAAAGAAAACAGAGAAGAAAAGTAGAAAAGAGGATTAATAATGGAGAAGCTAAAGAAACAGAAACTGAGGTTATGAATCACCTGTGAAGTGAAGGATTTAGTGAAGAAAATCTAACTCAGATAACATCATAGCAGGATAGAGCAATGGAATCCCAAATTAAGGCGAAACCAGTGGAGCTGAAAAGATCTAATCAGTTGCCATATGAAGATACTTTGGAGCCTTTCCTAGAAAACCAGTACAAACATTCATTTGGAGATGCACAGCCAGACAAGGAACTGGAAACTGTGGCAACTCTGACACAGTCATTGCTGCGGAGTGACAGGCCAATGAGCTCCCATATGAAAGAGCAACAGATGACACAGAATGAAACTGAGGAGAATGTGGCACAGGAAGATGCTCTGGAACTTTCTATACAATGCCTTCAGGAAATGGAGTACAAAGAAGGTCCCCACAGTTTAGAAGTAAATGATCTAAGAGAAGAGTTGCTTGATTTAATAGAAATGACCAGACATATTAAGATCAATGAAAGTAATAGACTACAGAAAGTCAATAAAACCCAAAATGTTAGAAGTCTGATAAAACAAATATACACAATAATTAGGACTGTCCTTAGAGAGTCATATGCTATAACAGAAGTAAATGGGATATATTAATCTGTAGCTAAATTAATAACAGATACAGTCTTTCCACAAAAATGCCATCATGGAAGTATCAAATAGAGAAAACTATAAAGCAATTAAGACAAGACATGTCACTGTTAAAAGAGTATAGAAGAGGGAACAGATTAATAAAAATACTCAGAAACACAGAAGTGATAAAAACAATGTTGCAGTATCAGAACACATCAGGACCTAAAGTGCACTATCACAAATAAACTAAACATATCAGCACAGGCACAAAAACTTAGAAGATATGCAGATAAATATAAAGGAAAAGTACAATTTTCTGATGACCCATAAAAGTTTTATAGAGAAATGGGAAACAAGACAAAATGATTAGAAACACCACCATAAAAAAGAAAAAGAAAAAGAAAAAGTAGATACCATTTTGGAGAAATACATGACAAAGATGCTAAATGGATAGAAGAAGTAAAAGAAAGAATAAGATGTTCAAATGTACAGGATATGAAATGGGATGAAGTACCATCCGGAGAGACTGAAGCAAAGTTAAGAAAAGCTCCTAATTGGAAAAACCCAGGCCCAGATGCAGTACCTAACATCTGGCTAAAAGTATTAACATCTTTGCATGAAGATTTAGCCATCAGTAAGAACTATTTATATATGCACCCTGATCAGACACCAGCCTGGTTAACAATAGGAAAAACAATACTCCTACTTCAGAGTGAACCTGCAAGCTATCCTAAAAACTATTGACCAATAACTGGCCTTCCAGCGACGTATAAATTATACACTGGAATTGATGCCAACAGAGTCTATATTCATTTAGAAAAGAAAACTCAGTTATGGCAATATAACAAAAGGGTAATAAAAGAAAGTCATATGGAACAAAGGATCATTTGTTGTTAAATAAAGTCATAATGGAGAAAAGTAAAAAGGGGAAGAATCTAAGTATAGCATGGTTAGACTATAAAAAAGCATTTGACAGTATTTCACATTCATGGATAAAAGAGTGTTTAAAAATTTATAAGATACACCCACACTGATCGATTACATTAAAGTGACCATGAAACAGTGGCAAACCACTTTGCAGTTAAGCCATGATAAAGGACAAACTATTATTCCAGGGATAATGACTCAATTCTCAAAGGTGGATATTCTAGTGTAACTCTCTGTCACCACTGCTATTTTGTCTTTCCCTTACCCCACTAGGCTCTCTACTTAACAGATTAGGTCATGGCCATAATTTAGCGCCCAGAAAAAAAAAACAAAGCGTAAAGACTTCTTATCTTCATTTCGTAGATGATTTAAAACTCTATAGTTCACCAGATGATGAAATGAAAGCACAACTGCAAGTGGTCAAAATTTTTTCAGATGATATAATAAAGCAATAACCCACGCCTGGGTGTGGGTAATGCTGGATTTACCCACGGTTGGCGTGGTTTGGTCCCGAGGGCAAAGCCCGAGGGACCAAACAAAGCCAACCGTGGTAAATACAGCATTACACCAGAAGTGGTTATTGCTATTATATGACATTATTTAAGAAAAGAAACTATTACTTTTCTTAAATAATGGCATAGTATAATGCCTGTTTACTGCCCTTCCGCAGATGTCTGGCATCCGCGGCAGTTCTGATGTACTGCGCGCCTGCGCAGTACATCAGAGCTGTGGGCAAAAGCAATGGAGAAAGCAAGATCTCTGTTGCTTTTTTTTTTACTGTTTTTGCTATGTTAAATGGGTTTAACATAGCGAGACAGTTTTAAAATAAGCAACGGAGATGTCCGTTGCTTATTTTAAAACTGTCTCGCTATGTTAAACCCATTTAACATAGCGAAACAGTAAAAAAAGCAACGGAGATCTTGCTTTCTCCATTGCTTTTTTTTAAAAAAACTGTATCGCTATGTTAAATGGGTTTAGCATAGTGAGACAGCTTTAAAATAAGCAACGGAGATCTCTGTTGCTTATTTTAAAGCTGTCTCGCTATGTTAAACCCATTTAACATAGCGAGACAGTAGAGTTATACTAATGGAAAAATGTCCGGGCGACCGGACCTTTTTCCATTAGTATAACTCGATTTACAATGTGTACACTGGCCAATCAGCGTGCACGTTTTGGGAGGGTCATGGTATAATAATGTAATTTGGTCTTGATAAATGTCCAAAAGCAACATTTAAAGCAGGAAATCTGCAGCACCAAGAAAACATCAGTTTGGGACAGGAATGTGAAATAACAGAACTTGAGTTAGTTGGAGTGTATAAGTATTTGGGAACTGATGAAGGCTCGACAATAAAACATGAACAAATGCAGATAAAATTTATGAATATTTTAGAAGTTTTAAATTAATACTGAAAACAGCATTGATATGTAGGAACAAAGTCCAAGCTATGAGCCAATTCACTCTTCCTGTCCTAACTTACAGTTTTGGAGTGACTGAATGGCCTCAAAAGGTGTTAGATAAGTTGGACAGGAATAGAAGGATGTTTCAAGCTCATCAGATAAATTATAAAATTAAGTGCATACCAAGATTATATATTCCCCATTCTGAAGGAGGTATAGGCCTCCTCAAAATCGATTACATATATTCATCTGCAATTGTGGGACTGCATACAAATCTGCTGACCTCACAACATACTGAAAGTTTTGAAACATGAGGAAAATAAGTCTAAGATGATTTCCCTGCTTAGTTTAGCAGAAGCATACTGGCATTAAGTGAGAATGGAATATGACCAGAAGTAGATAAAAATCAGACAGCGACTGAATGTGCCAAAAAAACAACAAAAAAGAATATAAAGTATATGGTAAAGTGGTTCACACAGCTTATCTATATCTCGCCAAGGCGTTCAACACCATCAACCACTCTGGAATTATAGATAAACTCACTAAACTAGGTATAAATCCCTATGTCACAAGATGGGTTGCCAACTGGCTTACTGACAGAACCCACACTGTGAAAGTAGCAGACTCCTAATCAGACTTCAGACCAGTAACAAGTGGAGTACCACAGGGTTCAGTCCTATGAACCTATGAACCTATAAGGTGAAGGATCATCTGAGAAGGCAAGAAATGTGGAAAATACTTAAATGTAATTTCAAGTATAGAAAACTATTGGAACAACCTCATGTTGATTAGGATCAAATGCAGGAATGGTTAAGGAGAGGTGAATTTAAACCAAAAGATGAAAGATTAATATTGGTGGTCCAAGATACTGGACTATGTGCAATCTGGTTTATAAAGTACATTGAACATGTGGGAGAAACAGACTAATGTAGGTTTTGTAAAACAGAATTAGAAACAGTTACACATCTTGTTGCTGGTTGTGATATACTAATGGCAAAAGGACTGTATACTGAAAGGCCTAATAATGTAGCAAGACTGTTGCATTGGGGATTGTTCAAACATTATAATACTGAAGCAGCTGAAAATCACTGGAAAAATGATCCACAAAGCATCAGAGAAAATGATAAAGTTTATATCACATGGGATTACCCATTGTCAACAGTTCAAAAAATAGAAGCGAGAAAACCAGATATACTAGTTCATGAAAAGAAGACAAAAGTAGCATTGATCATTGAAATTGCTACACCCCGTGACTATAGTGTCCTGTGCACATGAAGACACAAAGTCATAAAATACCAGGATTTGCAAGCTGAAATAAGGACAATGTGGAAGAAAAATACCTATAAAGTTCCAGTAGTAGTACGAGCAAGGGGTCTTATAAAAAAGAATTTACAATTATACGTAGATATGTTAATGATACATGTAACTCCATACAAATTGCAAAAGGAGTCCTTACTGGGCACATTGCGGGTACTGTGAAGAGCACTCCTGACTAACATCAAAAATTGAAACAATAATAGTTTCATGAACTTTAATCATACGTTGACTTAGGAATGGGGTCCATTCCCATCATGGTATTAGAAATCCAAAAGATTTGGAGAAATTAAAAAAGGCAAAATTAGCAATCATACATCCAGTGGTCTGGAGATGGCATGCAGAGGGTCATGGAGGGGCTCTTCTTCATAATGTGTTTATGCATATTAGAGATGATGACATGCTCAGTGTTCTGCAGAAAGAATGTTATATGAACAGAGTAAAAAAGGGGAAGATGAATTCAGGGGGCTCTATAAAAGGTTCTCCTGAGTGGGAGTCAAATGAAAAGAGATTCAAAACATCATACAATAACCATAATATACCAACCACACACAATAGTTGACTGAGGTCAGTTTCAAACATCACATCTGGATAGGTATACAAGCTAGATTCCATACAAAGTGAGAGTAGTGCCGATGCAGACATCTAGCCTTAATAGTGTCAGAGTGCACTCTCTAGGGGATGACATTATCAGTTTATGCTGAGAAGAAGTTTGAGAGGAGTGTCTGAAATAGTTGTGCCCCAGTGTAAAATTATCTCCAGACTGATAATTGAATGAATACATACACACAAGTTGACTACTGTGATATTAGTGCCCCTACATACTAAGCTACACAAGCTCAAGAGCACAGTACTTAATTGTAGCAGCACCACACAAGGCTATCATTAGCACTGTCAGAGTTCATTTTATAGAGGATGACATCACCAGTGTATGCTGTGAAGAAAATGATGGGAGGAGTATCTGACAAAGCTGTGGACACACATCCCAGTGTAAAATTGTCTCTAAAGTGCTAACTGAATGAAGACATACACATGTTGACTACGGTGAGATGAGAATCCTTACCCATCTAGTTGTTACACGAGATAGAGAACACAGTACGTAATGCACACACCACTACACAAGTCTGACTTTATGACTGTAACAGTGCACGTGGATGATGTTATCACCATAGTATTGCAGGTAACATATACTGTTATGAGACTTGGGTGCAAAGCTAGAAGTTGTGATATGACTGCATGATTGCAGTTTTACAAAGTATATATAAATACATCCTGGCAACCTCAGTGAAAAAAAGCCATCATGAATGCATATTGCTGAAGTGAGAGAGATGTCTAAATGACACACTCATACACACACACACACACACACACACACACACACACACACACACACACACACACACACACACACACACCTTGAAAACACCAGAAGTGCAATGATGGAGTTATGTGTCTTCATATTCAGATGAAGGTATATCCACATTAATACAAGTTACTGGCAATATCAATGGAATACGATTACGGATGATCAATGTCTACTGTCACTATAAATCCATACCAAATATAACAATGCAGTTCTGCTCTGTAATTCTGAAGTCTGTTTGACAATGCCCAAGCACTTATATATCATTTGCAAGTGCATTGCTGCAGGACACACATGAATATCAAAGAGTATGTATTTAGTCAAGCTTACATCACTGCCCTTTTCTTGTGTTAGTGAATGCATTTCCATGTATTGGAGGATTACAGCTCAGTAACCAGAGTTAGACATGCAATACACCATTTTTTAAGGTGCACCGTTGAGAAACTGATTTGCTTCTTGGATGGTTACAAAGCGTTATTGCATGCGTGACTTGAATTTCAAGAATTCAACTTGGATTTGTGAAGCGGTGGTATCCACTCCACTGATACTCATTGCCAAGTGTCTGAAAGAGGGACATAAGTAACTGATCTGATTGGAGTTAACTACAGAATACATCTGCTTGCTGCAAATGTTTCATGTGTCAGGCTTGCAAGACATGTTATAGGAGAAATTGCTGACATCTACTGTGATGTGCATGCTTTATTCTAGCTTTGAAATGTTGGGGCCAAAGTATTATGATATAAATAACTGTTGGCCTTGCTTTCCCTATTAACATGAAGTTAAATGCTGAGCAAAAGCAGTTCCCTGCTTACGGAAAGCAGTGAAAAATTGAATGTAATGCTTCTTTTTTTGTGCAAACATGTTCAGCAGTAATGCAGGGTTATCAGCACTCTGGATAGTACTAAGTGTGGAAAACACACCTGTTCCCTACTTTCTCTGTGGCACAGGGTGTAAGTGTAGTGAACTTCTGCTTTGAACACAGGTTAGCCAGTGTTCAAATTCAGATTATTTTGTTTTACAATGATGTCAGGATGTCATTAGCTAAGTAAATCTGATCAAGAATACAAATGCGACTATCAATGTCTTCCGCAAATTGTATCAGTAATCCCTACCTCAGTACACTTCTACAACTACTAGCTGTTTCCCAGGCCATGCTGCAAATCAGAAGTTAATTGTGTGTACAGCTTAATACAAATAACAAGGGTTGTACAGCTTCTGTACTGATTTGTATGACTCAGCAGATATACTATTTGTGCAGGGCCAGATATCATGAAAGTATGTGCTGTATGCTTCTTCACAGTAAGGACGGTGTCTATATCATATTAGATTAACATTTTATCCATCTTCACATGAACATAAAAGAAAGGGAATCCTACAGTAGATGTTGTCACCTTGCAAACTACAGGAGCACTGATGTCTTACTGAATCAAGGTTTGTATTGTCCATCAACAGAGTCATGTCTGTATGCAGAACATATGATATGACCTGTATAGCCATCAGCCTAATAGATACACACCTGGAAAGAGGGGTAAGAGTGAAGGGGTGCATATAAGAGACGGACATACAAATAACACTGTTTTGTGTAATAGAATATTCATGGACATGTTTTTGGTATGTTCTCATTATTAATTTGCCATGTTCTGCAGCATGAACTGACTGATATAGGGATATAAGAAGCGTGAAGAGAGGGACAGCAGGCGTATTTCAAGCAGAATAAGGTTGGATAAATATGTCATAGTTCTGGGGATGGATGTCATTTGAATGCATTTTTTGTCCAGTATTCAGTATGTCTCAGTAAGAACTCATAACCATGTCAGATGTTAAGATATGTGTGATTAAACATATCATAGACATATAGCATCACACGAATAAATGATGCGAGATGCATATGGAATCGAACCCTTGATACTAGGACAAAAAAACTCCTCCATCAAGTAATTTATGTTAACACTCCATATAGACATTGCACCTCACCACATCCAGAAGTCTAAGAATAGTCAGAGTAACTGTTTCAAAGTAGTGCCTTTACTCTCTATTCTATAACGCAGTGAGTCATTACATCTGAGTGATGTCTCCAGGCGTTTCTGCAGTTATACCCTACTGCTCTTCTAGGCATCAAATATTGCCTGTTCACATTTGCATTAATAATTCCAAAACCATGTTACATACAAGGTATTGGAAAATGTTATCTTGAAGCATATATGATAGCAAACACAATTGTATTGATATATGACCTCTGTCAATGGGTATTTGTTAAAAATGTAAGGTGATAACTTAAATTTTTAAATGCTGAAGCCACGCCCACTAGGGGTTAAAGGTGCACACTCAAAAGAGCTCTACTGGAGGGAATGAGTTAAGCAGTTTTACACATGGATAATCAGATTAGTGCAGCTGATGGCAGAAACTCATTAGGTTTTGCCATAGGATGTGAACATCCATACACCACTGCTTGGTGTGTGATGCCAAACTGTGCAAATGCAGAGGACAAAAAGTGAATGCTTTTTTATGGGCCATTTCTGGCCATGTGTGCTGTGTGTGATTCTATTTTCTGACCAGATTAATCATGTGAAAATGGGGGATGATAGAAAAGTGGTGAAATGGGTAGCAAGTAGAAGGAAGAACAAAGGGGAAGCAATACCGGAATTTGCAGGAGGTAAGTATGAAATGACCACAGATATCCACTTCTTCAACACAGCAATCTGCATGTGTAGACAAAATGTGATGAATTTGGACTGTCACCACAAGGATGGATGACAAAAATGCAATGATTTTGTATAGCAAATTGAACCAAATCAAGACTGCCCAGAAGACACATATGCAAAGTGGAGAGCTATGTATGAGTATGACATTTTTTTTGAGGTGGGTACACATTTTTTTTCTTTGTGGATTCCAAAAAGAGAGGAATGTTGGGGGAGGGACCTAGGAATGTGAGGGTCAGGTAGGTAGGGTAGGTGAGAATGCAGGTGCAGACAAACAAGACATACAAAACAGACACAGGGATGCTTATGGACACAAAAAAGGTTGGGGGACACCATGATTGGGGAATAGGTAGGTGACATTTTAAGGCACATGCCCATCAAGCAAGGGAACATTGGGGTTCTAGTCTTTACCATAAGAGCGGTCATCACTGTCCTCTTCCTCACTTGCCTGTGAGACTGCTTGGCATGGGAATCTCTTTTCTATTTTAAGGAACAACTTCTCCAGTTGGCTGATGTGGGCACCAAGGCCAGTCTCTATAACATCACACACCATCCCTGGCAACTCCTGGCATGTGACGTAATCACCACCTCCACCAGTACTTCTAGAGGGCACCACTGTGCCTGATGAGGATGGACGAGATGGGGAGGGGTTGAAGAGGCAGTACTGCCAGGTTGAATACCAGAGGTGTTGTGTGTTGGTGCTGCAGCCAGTGGAGGGTTGGCAGACTGAGCAACAGTGGTTGGCCCACCTGCCTGTGCTGAAATGCATTTGGTTTGTTGACAGAAAGGCATGACATCAATATGGTGTGATTCCAGGTAATCCAAAAAAAGAGAGACAGACAGAAGGGGTAAGGTGAGACAGAAAAGAGACAATTAGAACCATAATATGTCATATTCATACTTTATTACAATCTATTATTATAATACTAGCTATAGAGCTATCTCAATCCCAAAAATGGTTGTGAATTGTTACAAGTAATCCTTGAAATATGCAAATATACTATATATGCTTTTAAAGATAGTAAAAATGAACATGGCATCAAAGCCAATATTGCTGCATTTCAAAGTTAAAACTGATACTTGTTGAATTTGAATCTATAGGTTACTTGTGTATATTAAACCCACATAATCTTAATATACAATTACAGTTGCCTAATACATTTACCAACAGCTACAGGAGAAGTCATGCATGCTTGCAGTTAGTTAAGATATGTATGCTGAAGTTGATATTTATCTCTGGAATCACAATATTTACTACAATCAGGGTCAGCTGTGCTGCAGACATACCCCTTGCTCCTCTGGGTCATGCCAATCTCTCAGCAAGTGCCTCCCTTTTTGCTGTGATTTCCTCTTCAACTGTAAAATAAAGAATATGAGAAAAGACATAAAAGCATCATGTATATCACAGTCTTGTCTATTTACAACACTGCATATCAAGTTGCTTGATCTGTATGCTTAAACAACTGGCTGGTGTTAGCAATTCGACACTCATCTTGCCACTGGTCAAGTTGTGCCTGCTTGCATCTGTTAAGGTCACTGTAGTAGTGCCTACACTACACCCCAGTGCATGGAATACCAGTTGAACTACAGACAGTCTTGACTTGGCTGTTCCAAACCTCAGTCTTGTACTGAGACCCAGTATAGTCCCCCTGCAGCAGCCTATAGTAGTAGTGCTTCACAGGGAATGCAAGAAAGATTTTTGACTGCTCCACACCCCACCTCTTTGCCCTGAATTTGGCACCATCCTTATCATTTCCTGCCATGACTGCAAAGGTCCTCCAGCAACAGTTCCAATGATTTCCCACTAAATTGTGATATTGTGTTTTATGACCAGTGGGCAAACTCACACAATCATGCCAGCAGCAGTTGCATGATGGTAAGAAAAGAGAAATATTGCCAAACAAAGAGGAAAGGAGTTTATGAAACAGCAATGATGATGTGATATTTGGCATTGATTTATGGCATGTATGCTGCTATATTTGGTCACACTTTCTCCAATGGTCAACACCAAAATGGTAAATGAGTTGGCTTTTTAATCATGACTTTGAAGGGATCACTGAGATGCCTTGGCATTCATTGTGTGAGGGCTTACAGACTGTTAAACATAATTTGTACAAGGTGAGATTCAAACCTATGTAAAAGGGAATATATACATTTATCCATAGGCTATCATTCCTCAGTGCCACAGAAGAAGTGCTTGTCAACCATATTCATTATAATATACAGCTTAAAGAGTGACCAGTGCTACACTTCAATTAAGCCTGTATGTGTGTGACATCAAAAGGTCCTGGATAATGCATTCTCAGGTGTGATGCAAGATTAATGTCTGACAATATACTGGAAATGGATAGACTTGCATTGGTTTAGTGAAGTTATGAGACATACGTGGGTTATGGGAGAGGTATAGATGATTGTCAATAAACTGTTGCGTCCATCAGAGATATACAACAACATTTTGTATAACATAATCATCAATGTCATGCTAAATCAGATACATACATAATACATAATACATATGATACCTGCAAATGTATGTGTATGCAAGCAGTAATTATACCTTTCTGTCAGTCAGTCTGCTATACATAGCTATTGGTATGTAGTATTACCTTTATAATTAACGTTTTGTGGAAAATGACAGTGGGGCACCTATACTAAAAAGTGGAGTGTACTGGACTTGAGAGTCTGACATACCTGTGTTCTGACCCAGAATTCACTATACTTACATGTGGTGCCACTGGGAAAGCTAGGCAGAAGGTCTATTTTCCACACTCAGTACTATCCACAGTGCTGACAGCTCTGCATCACCACTGAGCCTGTTTGTGCAAAGACTAATGAAATTAAAATTTTCACTTTTTCCTTAAGTAGTGAACCTTGTTTGCACACAGGTAGGCAACATGCAAATGTAAAAGGCAATAGTGAACATATATTACTTGTGTAAATACTCATTATGACCCTTCGTCAGTAAAAATAACTGCTGTGGGAATCCAACCCTGCTTTACTTACGTTCTCTCTTTTTATCTCAGTGTTATTTACACCTTATAACACAGAGACAATCAGGTAACAGTTGGCAATTCTGCAGCCATTATTTATTTAATTATTTATCTATCTATATATTTATTTATTTGCATTTTTCTACTAGGGTAGTCCAATGGGCTGTAATGAGTCCATTTTCATTAGAGGCCCAGGGAGAAAAGCTCCATGAGTAACAGGTACATATACATAGTATGAATACAATGAAATAAGTACAATTCAATAGACTATACTACAAGTATAACATATTTAACAACTGGATATATTACAGGTATAATAAATTGACAAGCAAAGCAGCAAAGGTAAATAGATCGACATGTCAAAGTTGTTTTTGAATGCAGAACAGTAAGGTTTACAACTGTTATTAATACATAGTAAAAGTTAGAAATCAATGTTAGCATTCAGTGGAGGCAGTTAGGATTTGAGAGGAGGAGACAAGTTGCTGGTGCAATTCCAGATCGAAGACAGGTAGTTTCTTAGAGAGGTTTTGAAAGTGGCCAGATTTAGAGTAGTCCTGATAGTGGTAGGGCTTTCCATGTGAAAGTGGCCAGATTTTGAGTAGTCCTGATAGTGGTAGGGCTTTCCATGTTTTGGCAACTGAACAAGAGATGGCTGGCATGTTTGTTTTTTGTACTATTAAAAAGTGGTGATTCTCAGATCTGAGTGGTCTACTTGGATGGTAGAAGTCTGGCTAAGAGTAGAGCATTCTGATGGTTTAGAGATGAATTTGTGTGCTGTTGTTAGTTGCAAGAAGGAGAGGTGGTGAGGTAGTTCAAGACAGTTCAGAGTGAAGAACAGTGCAGTGATGGGTAAAGTGTTTTGCATTAGTAGCGAATTTGGTGATTTTGTGATAGCAAGTTTCAAGTTTAGCTTTTAGGGAGGAGTGAAGATTAATATGTAGTGGGACACCATATAAGAGAGAGGGTGATAGGTAAGAGGAAGCTGGCACTTGTTTGGTGGAGGTACTCAGGAAGTATATAAGCTGTAGAGAATTCCTAGCTTTTGGTGTGTTTCCCTGATGCAATAATGAATGTGTAGGTTGAATTTCAAGTGTTTGTCTATTATTACCCCTAATATTTTTGTGTGGGAAACAACCTCAACAGCAGAATTACTTTGAGAAAGTATAGTAAATTGAGCATGAAACTGTAATTCTAGGAGACACCAGCATTAATTGGTTAAACTTAGACACCCCCTCTCCTGCAAACAGCATAAATCTTATAGTTTTACTCAACTCATCACTACTCCTACTCATGGTCTATCAGCAGACTCTGAATCAACCTTAGACTGGATACTTGTAACCCATCCCCAAAACTATGCAAACTCAGGCACCCTACCAGATACAGTAAGTGACCATCTCCCACCACA
This sequence comes from Protopterus annectens, assembly GCF_019279795.1. Lineage (NCBI taxonomy): Eukaryota > Metazoa > Chordata > Ceratodontiformes > Protopteridae > Protopterus > Protopterus annectens. The sequence goes on along the minus strand of NC_056725.1, from coordinate 1,065,401,643 downwards.
TACCTACAGGACTCACCCTCAATTCATTAAAACGCATTTATATAGAACCTCCAGGAACCTTGCCCACTTTGATTTAAATACGTTTATAAGTATCCTAAACTCCCACAACTGGAACCCATTAAAAATACTACCCTTAGATGAAGCTGTTGATTATTTCAACAAACTCTTTTTAGATACCCTCAATAGCCTAGCTCCAATGCGTATTAAACAAACCAAAACTAATCATGCCCCCTGGTTAACAAAACAAACCAAACAAACTATCTTTCTGAGACACAAAGCATGGAAAATATGACTAAGAGATACAACAAAACAAAATGAACTACACTACAAATAACTCTGTAACAAATCAAAAAAGCTAGTGCTACAGGATAAAAAAGATTATTTCTCCACCAAACTGTCTACCTCATACAACAATCCCCAAAAATTTTGGAAACCTGTCTCCTCTTTACGTAATCCAGGCACCGTCCAAAACCCATCCCCTGTACCAGAAAAAAAAACACCACAACAAATGTCCTAAAAGTTTAATGCCCACTACATCTCTACTATTCAAAATATACTCAAAGACTGCCCATCTAGCCCTAATACACACCTTACTCTACCTACTGAACACACCCCTTCACCTTTGGATCACACTAATATTCAACCAGCAAACTCCTTCTCTATCCAAACTGTACCAACCTCCCTCATCTTGAAACTCTTAAAACAACTTTACCAGAAAGGCTTTACCAGAAAGGCTCATCCAGACTCTGCTACACTTTGCTGTGAAGGAAAGGTTAGTTTGCTGTTATTTTTTGTATTTCTGTATTGCCTTTCTATATTTTGAATACTGTAGTTTGTTTTCTTTACCTTGTGTTTTGCTTGCATTCTGTTTAACAGCATATTAAAACTTCAAAAGAGACCACAGCTCTCTCTGTTCTGAGTCAGGCAGAATTTTTCCTCTCCCTCCCACCCATTTAAGTTGTCTTGTTAAATACCACTGTCTTTCTAGTTGCCCGCCTCTTATGTTAATCTGACCATATATCTCATTTCTCTCTACTTTCACTGGCTTATGTGAGTAATCACAAAACCATCACTTTTGAAATCCCACCCCTTCAATTATTTAAATTTATTGGCCATCCTACAGTATTTCATAGTACCAAAATACAAAAGTAACCACCCCTTTCAGTCCATCTTGTTGTTTTAAAATAGTAACTCTCCACTAAACCTTAACTTTTTAAACAGGTAAAACTCAAGTTACCTACTTTCATATCTAACTTCTCTAGTGCACACTGCAGAGTGCATTCTTTTCAATCTTACCTTTAAGCATCCCTGTTACTAGCACTTTCTCTAATACCTAAAAGATCATCTCTACTTGACTGCAAGTAGACTTTTCTCTATCTGTTAAACCTAGCACTTGCTCCTACAGTACTTATTACCTTGATACGGCACTCTTATAGATAGCACCCCAAAAGGCAAACCCCCATTTCTCGGTCACTCCGTCCCCGGAATCTCTTTTAAAGTTTTTTGTCTAGTCCTTCTAGCATGTCGAGGGATCAGTTGCTAGTGTCCTCTCCTGCTCAGCTGGTGAACCTGGGAATATTGAGGCAATGTTACAATTGCCTCATGTACACAGACAACCCTCTCCTCCTCCCACAAAACACAAATACATGCGAGAGATGCAACTATACGGCCAAACTGGAGGCTGAGCTCTCTCAACATAGGACTGGCAAGACCAGTCAGGAGGAGAAGGTTACCACACACACTATAGCCCCAGTCTCACATAGTACCATCACAACCTCAAATCATACACATAAACACACAAAGACATACTTTCGGCTCTGATCAAAAATCTACCAAAACAGCAGAGGCCACCAAAGCAGACACCCAAACAACCACCACCTCAGAACACAACACCTGCAACACATAGACCTCACAGTCAGAGTGTCAAACAGTCACAGCCCTTAAGGCCAAACACAATGCCAGACACACTAGTCATTGGTGACTCCATAGTCAGACACACTGACGTCCTGCTCACCAGACTGAGTAAGGAGAAGGTCACAGTAAGCTGCCTGTCGGGCGCTAGAATCTGCCACATAACGCAAGCACTCAGGTCTCTCAACAGCAGGTACAAATATGACTCAGTCATTGTCCACGCTGGTGTAAACGACCTGAGACGTACCTCCTTGGACTACATGAAAAGAGACATTGAGGAGCTCTCTGATTATGTAGCCCAGGCAGGTATGACCCTGACCTTGAGCAGTATCCTACCTTCACCAAGAATGATGCCACAATACAGAGATAAGATGATCAGCTTTAACAATTGGCTTAAACTCTGGTGTCATTCAAAGGGGATCCAATGTCTGTCTGCCTGGGATGACATGCTGGACAAGCCACGCTGCTTCGCAAGGGACGGCTTGCACCTGTCACCCTGGGATTCGGATATTGGCAAAGGCTCTTGCCACCCCATAGTGCCTTTTTAGGCAAGGCTCAAATTCTAAACCTACCACCCTAGAACACAAAAAGGAAAAACTAAGGGTAATGCTGCTCAATGCCAGAAGTCTAAATCTCAAAATGCACGCACTCGAGGCCCTTCTCAGTATGGAGAACATCGATGTCTGTGCAGTGACAGAAACCTGGTTCAAGGCTCCTGAGAGCACCCCAGCACTATCAGGTTTTACCTCTTATCATGCGTTCCGGCCCCAAAATCCGGACAATACCAAGAAAGGAGGGGGGTATCCATATTCATCAAAGACACCCACACCTCAAGACTGGTGGCAACGCACGATGCATCGGAGACCATCCAGGTGCAATTAACCATAGGCAAGACTGCTCTGCAAATTGTAGCATGTTACAGGCCACCCTCACAAACTCAGGAACCTCACATGGCCTTCCTGAAAACACTAGAGGGATAAATGTATCACCAAACACCATCATACTAGGTGACTTCAATTACCCTAATATAGACTGGGAACACTACTCAAGCCCAAACACCCTAGCCCAAAAGTTCCTGGAATTCATAAACTCAAATGCCATGGAACAACTAGTCACCATCCCACAAGAGGAGAAAACATACTTGATCTCATCATCACGAACATGGGAGCACAATGTTCAACACCGGAAGTATACCCCTCACTGGTGAGATCAGATCACAAACTAATCTCGCTGGAGGTCCTCATCCCACCCCCACCTGAAATAAAAAGACCACAGTAAAGAACTTCTCGAAAGCCGACTTCACACTTCTAAAGACTAGTGTGGTCTCCTTTAAGGCCCCGAGCCGACGGAAAACAGTACTCAAGCCGCTGAATCACTTACAAATGCCTTCTACCAGCACCTGCAGGACTGCATGGATAAGGCAATCCCAAGCAAAACAAAGACTCTTTGTACCAAAGGCAAGCGTCCACTCTGGTGGACCCCAGCCATAAACAAACTCTACAACAAAAGGAGGAAGCTACTACAAGATAGAGCAAAATCCTTAAAAGGTAAGACACCCTTGATCACTATAAGTAAAAACTAAGAGCTCTCATAAAATCATCCAAAGCAAATTTTGAGAGAAAAATAGCTAAAGACTCAAAAGACAATCATAAGGCCTTCTTTAGCTATGTTAGAAACCTGGGAGGAAACTCCCAGATATGCTCAGAACTAGTTCAAAATGATGTGAAGATTACTGATCCTACAGACATTGCCAACATACTGGCTGACAGGTTCAGTGCAAACTTCTCCCCTCCCCAAAAGGAGAGATATCTATACCAAGCGATTGCAGCCCCAAACATCTCCAACGCCCAAGTGAGAACTGCTCTCTCCAAAGCAAAAACACAGCATCCATGGGACCTGATGGTGTCCCCGGCTGTGTGCTCCACGAACTCAACGAGGAATTAAACCCACAGCTAGGACAGCTGTTTAATCATAGTCTTACCTCTGGATACGCACCCAGGAGTGGCGCACTGCAACTGTGGTCCCACTTCACAAAGGCGGTGCCTCCACCGACCCTGGAAATTACCGCCCATTAGCTTGACAAGCCTTATCTGCAAAGCCATGGAGAGGATCATAATGGACCTCATAAATAAAGACATAGGGAATTTGCAGACTTTGGATCCAACCCAGTTTGGCTTTGTCAAAGGCAGATCATGCCTTCTAAACTTGGTTGACTTTTTGAAACAGTCACCAAAGCCATTGATGAGGGAAAGGCAGTCCATACAGCCTACCTCGATCTGGCGAAGGCCTTTGATACAATACCCCACTCGGGTATCATTGAAAAACTCATCAGCTTAAATGTTAACCCATACATCACAAGATGGGTTGCAAACTGGCTGAGTGACAGAACCCACAGGGTCAGAGTTGCTGGCGCCATGTCAGACTCAAAGCCTGTCACAAGTGGTGTACCACAGGGCTCAGTCCTGGGCCCACTCTTGTTTGGCATCTACTTTTCCGAAGTACAAGCAAACACAGGAGGGTTATGGCTGACAAAGTTTGCAGATGACTGCAAACTGGGCGCCATAGTAGAAAACACATCTGACACAGATATCCTTCAGAAGGGTCTCACAGAAGCGGATAACTGGTGCCAGAGCCATGGCCTAAAGTTAAATGCCAAAAATGCATAGTCATACCCTTCGGGAAAAACAAGGTTACCCCTAGCTACCAAATAGGTGGCAATCCACTGAGTACAGAAGAAGTTATCAGGGACCTGGGGACCCAGGTTGATAGTAGTCTGTCATTCGACACCCATGTAGCTAAAGTAGTTAGGAAGACCTTCTACATTGCCCACCTTATCATGAAGGGATTCTCATCTAGATCAAGGGAGGTCATAGTCTCCCTATACTCATCACTCATCAGACCAATGATTGAGTACAATGCCCCATTCGGAATGTATCTGACCCGACACTTACAGCAGCTGGAGAGGCCACAAAGTTCCTCACCAAAAGGATAAAGGGTCTCAAACATCTGTCCTATGCTGCCCGACTGAAAGAACTCCAGCTCTATTCAGTCGCACGCTTGCTCAGAGGTGACCTTTGCCTAACATACAAGGCCATGTCAAACCCAGATTTGATGAATATGCTTCACCTCAAAAATCTAGATCCGTCAGAGCCACAAGGGCGGGAGACTTAAACCTCGACACGGCTATTAATAGGACGTGCTGGAGGGATAGATTCATCACCCAAAGACTCCCTATGCTGTGGAATAAAATCCCGGTATATGTGAGGCAGAGCACCTCGCTGGCCTTGTTCAAGAGAAATCTTGACCAATGGATGGGAGATCGCAGATATACCCCAGGGATTACCTCAGTGTCACTGCTCAACAGAGGCACAGCAAAATAATGGGTATAGTTCCCCATACTAAAGGGGTGGCGTAAGCCACAAAACTATGGGCTAGGCTTGTAAATGCCCTCGGGCAGATAGCCTAGTATGAACCTATGAACCTATGAACCTATGAACTCAAACCTTGCTCACTGTCTGCAGATAATTTTTCCCCGAATATCTGCAACTAGCAGATACAACAATAGCATACCCAGTTACCAGTCTCATAAATTGCTTTCTCTCAGACTCCTACATTCCCCTCCTATGGAAAAAATCCATCAATTCCACATTACATAAAGGGGGGAAACTCTCATGATCTTTATAATTACCGCCTTATCTCTATACTCTCCCCACTATCGAAAATCTTGGAAAAATGTGTTCACTCACAACTACTTAAACACCCATATAGTAATACTCTCCTATCCCCTACCCAACATGGGTTTCATCCAGGGCATAGCACTGTCACTGCCTTACTCTCTTTCACTGACTTTGTTAACAATGCCTTAGACGCAGGGCATCCTACCTCAGTTATCTTACTGGACCTATCTAATGCTTTTGACACATACTAAGCTAGTAAATCAACTATCAAGACTAGGCTGCTCCCCAAAATTCCTCAAATGGTTTACCTCTTACTTACAGAGCAGGGAACAATCAGTAAGATGGCTAAATCTACAATCCGATTACCAACCTAACAATATAGGAGTACCACAAGGATCTATTTTAGGTCCACTAATGTTCAATATTTTCATCATTGACCTGCACAAAGCCCCCCAAATCCAGAATGTCATCCAATACTCTGGCGATTCAACATTGGCATCCACCTCCGACAACATCTCTGATCTCCTCACAATTACACAACAGGCTTTTACCTCTATCGAATCATGGCTTATTAATGCACAACTTATGCTAAACCCCCAAAAAACTAGACTTTTACTTTTCTCTACAAAATCACCGGACTCTGACTTCAAAATCCTTGCAAAAGACGGCACAGAAATAGAACTAGGGAAGACAGCCAAACTACTAGGAATAACAATAGATAACAAACACACTTATGAACCGCACATCCTAAATGCAATAAAGAAAACTCACTTCAAACTACGCAAACTATATTGCCACAAACTCTATATGGATAAATATACCAAAACTAAACTAGCCAATACCCCACTCATCCCTTCCTTTCTATATGGTAGTGCCATTTTTGCCAGTCTTCACACAACCCTTAGTAATAAATTACAATCCTGCTACAATAAAATAGCTAAATTTGCCTCCAAAAAACCAGACCGTGCTCATCACTGCCAAGCAATACCTGAACTAAAATGGCTGGAGTTTTCCCACCATCTAAAATACACCCAACTAACCGTAGCCCACAAGCTAATCTGTAAACCTAATGAATGCCCTGTCCTCGGTTCAATCCTACAAACGTATACCCCTACAAGAACACTAAGATCTTCATGTAAACTCATGCTTACTCTAACAAAACCCAGCAAAAGAGCTGCACAATATCTATTCTCCCATTCTATCGCCAAACTATGGAATAAACTACCATCGGAAATAACCCAAACTGACCATGCAAAAACTTTCAAAGTAGTTCTAAAAACACGTTATCTAAAGAATCCATCCTACACCTGCCTTAGAAGCAAGCCACCTTAAACAGTACATTTTATCAAATTCTAGGCTGGCTAATATATGTAACACCCAGTCTTCACAATAATACTGTAAACTATGCTGTCAGCAAAGAAAGTACTGTATTATATTCCATGCATTTCTACTGATGTAACATCATATCCTATGTAATGATTCCTAGTGCATATTAATGTAAATCCTATGAATTTTCAATTGTAATATGTTTTACTGCCTGTTATAGTTGTAATACCTTTAAGCTTATGATAACATTGTCTCTCTGTAATGCTTTGTGGAGCTTTTCTCTCCGGGCCTCTACTGAACATGGGTCTTTGACCCAGTGGACTTTTCCGTTATCTCTTGGCCACAGCAAGGGAAAATTCTGCACACCTGCCTGTACCTACACTTACAGCAGTTGGGATTCCCCTACTGATTGATCAGTTGCATGTGGATGTGGTTACCCTGGCAGTGGTGGTGTATTGCATGTTCCTATCACTTGGTGCTCCTGCTTCAGCTATTTTCACAGGATGATATTGTGTAGAATAACAGAGACTGTAATAAATTTGGTACAAATGCTAAGATCATACTACAGAGCCCCTCCCAATGTATTTAGGCACTGAAACCATGAGGTTAGCAGCCCAACTACATGCTTTATGTTTTTTGTTCAAGTGTGTACCTCATTATAGTATTTCTCCGTGTATGTGTGCGTGTGTGTGTGTGTGTGTGTTTGTGTGTGTGTGTGTGTGTGTGTGTGTGTGTGTGTGTGTGTGTGTGTGTGTGTGTGTGTGTGTGTGTGTGTGTGTGTGCATTTCCAATGGGTGTCATCAGCCATGATTCTACTGCATACCCTGCATCCTTCAGTAAATGTCCATGTGGGACATCACTCCTGAAAAATGTCTGGTAGAGCTGTAAGACATGCCAGACATGGGAGTTGTAGCAACTGCAGGGGTTGTCAGTGTACACATTCTGGATGATTCCCCTAGCATTGCACACAAGCTGGCAGTTAAGGGAGTGGACCCCCCTTTCTGTTGATATAGACCCTTACCTGTTCTCCAGGTGGTGATTTGATCTCAATGTGGGTGCAGTCTAAAACACCCAAGACTTCAGGGAAGTGTGCTTCTGGGTACAACTCCTGCGTAGTTCCAGAGTGTCCTCAGGGGTATGGAGAAAATATATATTTACAAGCATGCTGTAGCATAACATTTAGGAAATGGTGCACAATCCTGGATGCTGATGCCTATGACACCCCCAGAATGTCTACTGTGGGTCCCTGAGAGTTTTGTGTAGCTAAAATTCTAAGTGCCATACATACCTTGGTCTCCACCAATATGGGTTCTCCTTGGCTACCCTTGGTCTTGGATGAGGATGACACAGATTGCAGAGTTGCTTGAGTGTGTCTCTATCCATCCTGTAACACTCTACTATTTTCACTTCATGCAGAACATGAATAGTTAAATGGGGTCTAAATAACCTCCTCCTCCTCCTTTCCTGAGGTCTATTAGCGGCAGCAGCATAGAGCTGAGCCTGTTGTACATACACATAGAGAACAGTAGCAGCAGCCACTAACATTCTTTCTTTCTTTCCTTTCTGTGTAGTTTCTGAGGCTGTATTCCAAAAGGTTTTGGAGTACAGGGCAGAGAGCTACATGGAACGTACATGATTTCTTTATAGATTTCTGAATAGCCCCACCATCCTGGATTTGTTGATTAGTGTATAATTCAGTTGCTTATGCACCCATTAGAGTGTCACAATGTTTATCTGGTTTGCATGGCTTTATACAATGGGGCTCGCTGCCATTTGTGTCATGACTCAAACACTGCATAACTGAATTGTGTAGGGTTTATTGAATCTAGCCCCTTGATTCTGTGAAGTTTTCTTCCCCAGGCCTCTACTGAAAATGGGCTTTCCCATACAGTTGAACTTTCCTGGTTAATAAAAACAAATACATAATAATAAATAACAAAAGCAAAGAAAGCCAATTGTACTTATATATTTTAACACACAGTACTTGTCAGGTCAGGTTACTACCTGACAGATGGTATATAACTACAGTTACAGCTGATGGCTTCATTGTGCCTGCGAGTAGCAGTGGCTGCATAGATGTGGACCATAGCAGGAATACATCTGGCGGGATGCCTATAGGACACCACAGTGCCTAATTGTATAGTTCACTGTATTCTTCATTATGGAGGAAGAAAGGTATGTGTTTGGGTGGGGGTGGGGTAACTGACTGACAGTCTCATCTGTATTCAATGTTTCTGCATTTTCCCTGTTACCTCCCCCAGCCATTTTACCATTCATGGGGGACTTGGTCTGTGCCATGTAGTAGTTTAAGGAAGACAGTTTCATGTTATGTGTGCATATTATCTTTCTCAATCATCTGTACAGGATTAATGGTATGCTACAGATAATCTACCCTGACAAGCAGTGTTTAGTGATATACTCACCCAGTGTATTTCTTCTTAACACAGCATGATGCCTGGAAATGTAAAGCAAAGAAGAGCAAGTTCTGCTATGCAGAGAATGAAGTCATGATGCAGGCTCTCTGTCTCTGTGGCCAACAGCTGTTTGAACAGGAGACTGTTGACTGGCTCTATTGTGACCTTGCTTTGCAGATATTGTTGTAAATATTAATGAGGTCAGTGGCCAGGGGTATATCTATGAGATCAGATGTAGGTCCATTGGCATTATCTGGGATGCAGAAAATCATGTGGTCTGGCTTGTATGAGAAGGTAGGGCAAAGGGAAGCAAGCCACAGATCAAACTAACACTGGTGGGAATGGAGTAGTTTCTGGCATCTCTGCATGAGGACTGGACATATGGGCATACCAAAATTCCCAAGGTGGGATGTTAGACCTCAGAACTGAGTTGCAGAGTGCCCCTGGAGTATCAGTCAGAGATGCCCCAGGTGTGCATCACTGGCATTATTATGGAATTCATTATTTTCTTGAATCCCTTTATTACTGAACATGACAATTATGTGTGCTTTCATTACTTATCAGGAATTCAAACTACAAGAGCACCTGCACAGGGTAATTTTATATTACTCATTATTACCGATATTCATCATGCCTATTGTCCTACACTGTGAGTAAATAAGAGGTGATAGGATATGCTTAAACTGGGACTTATGCCTTGATGTCTTCACAGGTGATGCAGTACCTGGCTCCACAGTTGAGGAACTTCCACTAGCTCATGATGTTGGAGATAGATCTGACTGATTATGATGGATGTACTCAGCTGACTCAGTCAGAGAATACAGTACCAGTGTTGGACACAAGGAGTGTTCAGACCAGATCACTTAGAGAAGCAGTAGACATAGTCTCTGTGCCTGTGTGTCACCCCAGGCCCAGACACCAATATCTTCATACAAGTACCACAGGGCATGAAAATAACCAGCAGAAAATGCATACTGGTGCCTGCCTATAGATGGCATGGACACTACCACCCACCAAAACTAACTGTGGCAATAGATGCAACAAGAACGTAAAAGGTCTTATTGGGGGCACAGCCTAGCAACTCCAGAGCCTTTTTCAAATGATATGTGTATACTAGGAGTATATGTCTAGTATGTGTGACATTTTTGACTGGATCAGTCACCTACTAGTGCATGTCAGGTCCTCAAGTGCTCATGCATCATACACCAGGAATACTTCATGGAGCTGTTCCATCTCTGCCTCTACTGAAGATTGCTCTCTTGGATATGGAAGGCCTACATCACAATCATGTTGCACCAGCTTTTCCACATCAGCACTGACCATGGCTTTCCATAAATGCAGGAGAGGTTATCCCTACAACTGTGGTACATGCCAGTGCTATGTCTGGTACAAGACATCACTCACAGTAATGCAGCACATGCACCTCTGGCCAAGACTGTTAATACTTGTCACACTCCTGAAAGATACAGATTTCATGGCCAAGGGAATAAATAGAATGCCCATACATCTTCCATGCATGCCCTGGACATGTTTGTTAAACTGAGCAGCTGTATTGCAACTACCACTGAGACTGCCTCCGAGCACATACACCACTACAGCCCATAGTACTGTGTACACACACACACACACACACACACACACACACACACACACACACACACACACACACACACACAGCTAATGACATTGATAGCGGTCCATCTGAAATAATTACCTTACTCCTTGAGGAAGGCATTGAACACTCATGTTGCTTCCCTAACCTATGCAGATGGTGATAACTGTGTCCTTCCCTGGTCTATGTTACGTTTTCAAACATTTATATGTTCGAATGTCATATGGTCGACACCATATGATAAAATATGTAAATTTTCGAATGTCCAAACAGAGATCTCTGTACAGTGCAGAAATGGAAGTTTTCCATTGTCTGCACTGTAGTGCGATCTTGGAGTTGGTATATTTAAAGAGTAGGGTGTGGGGGGGGTAAAGGGGGGCTTGCCCCCCTGCTTAACCTTTCAGGTAGGTTTTTTTCTGTTTTTTTTTATTTTTGAACTTTTAAGAGTTCGAACATATGGTGTGGACCATATGGTGTTCGAACTTTTAAAAGTTTGACAATCTAATATAGACCCGCCCTTCCCCTAGCCCCTAGATTATCAGCCAGAGGTGCCCCAGATGTTTCACTGACCCATTGTTAGGGCATGAATGATGTTGTTGGATCCTGTTATTACTTGGCATGACAATGAGTTGTGCTTCCATTGCTGCCTTTTCTTGGCTTTGCTAGTCATCTGTCTTATTTGTTACTTGGGTTTCCTACGTTTGATGCACAGTATGGATATCCTATGCATGCTTAAGCAGAGTCTAGTTCTAGTTCTAGTTCTCATGCATCACATTTTACTGACATTAATCATCCCACTCTTTTACCATTATTTATTTCTCTCCCTTACTTTTCCTGCATAGCTTTTTCTTCTCAGTACCTCAGTTTCTTGATATTTCTTCCAATAAATTCCATACTCCTGTTGTCTATTTTCTATTCTGCTACTTGCATTTAACATTACTTTTAAAATCTCCATTCCCTGTTCCTGTGCTACCCTAATTCTTAAAACACTTTCTACCATTTTATAGATATAATATTCTACATTCTTGTTATTCTCCTTAAGGGTCTGCATCAAAAATCCTATTCTCTCTTTATTTTTGAACTCCCCCACCTTGTTTTATTATCATGCATTATCACTTTGATTTGCAAAGTTCTGCTTGTGTTTATATATATATATATATATATATATATATATATATATATATATATATATATATGTATATATATATATATATATATATATATATGAGCTTTAGCTGCATAGCTCTAAAGTATCTCTTCAAATCTCTTCAAATCAATTAATTCTAAGTCACCTTGGTCTGTCGGGAGAATCAACTTATCCAAAATAACTCTTGTCCTAATCCCACTGCAAATAACTTCTTTCAGCTCTTTATTAATTATGGTCCACATCTCTTCTGATTGATAAAACTATACCTGGCCTGTATTTAAAACTAAAGGGGCAATAAATATTTTCACTACTTGTATCATACTATCTATATCCATAATCAAGAGCTTCCAAACTCTCATCTGTTGTGTTATGTTTTTAGTCTCTTCTTACGTATACTTAGCTGACATAATAGAATCTTTTTTTAATCCACATGCTTTAATTCTTCATCTCATCATGTCCCCATAGATTTGTGTATTGCTGAATTAATTCATTTGCGAGCACATATTTCACTGCTATAGCTTTTATCTTTATATTTTATATCCATAAAAAAGATTCAAAACTGTTATGAAAATGTTCCACAAAATTGAAATGCTCTTTTGTAAATGTATAAAGTACAAAATAATCCCATTTGTAAATAAGCTAAATTTTCTTCATAATTATGTCAGTTGTATCCTTGAACCTGTGAGTCTGTTATTGTCTTTGCCAGTGACTTTAAGTATAAATCAAATAACAGAGGGTAAAGAAGACCCTTGCCTGTTTCCTCTGTTAAAACACATCTTGTTGGAAAGGAGCCTTCCCACCTGAAGTCTTACCTGTGACTCATCATATATCCTCCTAATTAACCCTATCATTCTGTTATTGAATGTGAATGCTACCATTGCCCTAATCATAAATTCCCAACTCACATTAACTTATGACCTCTTCACATCAGGATCCACCATCAATAACAGTGTTTTCCTATACTCTACTTCTAAACTCCCACTGTTCTATTAATCTTCTCAAAGGGAATTATCCCTATCATTCTGTTATTGAATGTGAATGCTACCGTTGCCCTAATCATAAATTCCCAGCTCACATTAACTTATGGCCTCTTCGCATCAAAATCCACCATCAATAACAATGTTTTCCAATACTCTATTTATAAACTCTCATTGTTCTATTAATTTTCTCAAATGTTTACCTCCATTCCATAAAACCACATTGATCCATATCTATCAAGTTTGGCAACATCTTTGTTATTATGTTTTTTTTTTCTTTTTTTATAATCATGGTTCAGAATTGAAATTGGGCTATATCAAGATGGATCTGAAGGAACATCACTTTTTGGGTAATCTTCCAAGATTATGGCACTTCCATTTTAAATATCGTTGAATACAATATTTCTGATCTTTATCACTTTCTTTCTTCCTAACATCCAAATGTCTACAGGAATGCCATTTTTCTGGAGACTTCACTGTTGATCCATTGTACATCACAATTTTTGTTTCATCAATTCCTATATTAGCAATTAATAATTGAGTATAATCTTCCTTTAACCTTGGCATAGTCAATTCTTCCATAAATATTTCAATGTGTGCCTTCTTTATTTTAAAATCCTATGTTTATTACAAATTCTCATAGAATTTCCAAAATATCTGTAATACCTCTATATGATCCATGGTTATTTTTTTTTTTGTCATCAGATCCTTAAGATTTGCAATAACCTCTTCCAATTTCTGTTTAGCTAAGAGTTTTTGTGTTCTGGAGTTGTTATCAAAATACATGATTATCAGCAACCTGAGTTAACTCATTCCCTCTAATAGAGCTCTGGAAGTTTGTACTGTAACTTCCAATGGGTGGTGCCTAACATTTTTGATAGAATCAAATTATCTTCTCACATTTCAAACAAATGCTCATATCTCTGGAACCACAGCGTTTACCAAAGAAGTATAAATGGCAAACTATTCAACACAAACTATTTTTACAGTGGCAGTATTCTACAGGTTAAACTCTTAAACTGGATTTTATAAGTGACAGTAAACATGATAACTACTAAGTTTGAAATATTTTATAAACAACTTGAAATATTTTATAAACAACTTACAATATCTGAAGAACCACTCAAGTTATAGACACATGGTAGCAGCATGTTGTTTATCCATCTGAGAGCTTTATAGGAATCTAAGCAATTATGTCTGTATTACTTGGTTTCCTGAGATATTTAGAAAATCTGACAATTATGACAATATAAATAATATTATATGAGCAACAATTAGCATCTCTTTTCCTGCACTCGGTGGAGGTCAAATATCAATACATCTGTATTTACCATTGTGTAAGCTGTAAGATGAAATATTTTAATGCTTTGTATGCAGCCTGGTTTTGGAATTATTAATGCAAATATGAACAAGCAATGTTTGATTTTAAGAGGTGTTAGTAATATGTAACTGCAGAAACACCTGGAGGTGTCACTTGGCTGTAATGAGTTTACTAATGTATATTATCCAAGCACTGTCTTATTGTTCCTTTAGTATTCAGCCATTTCTATTTTTCTAATTCTGTGAAATTTTACTTTTTCTTGGCATTTTTTTCCTTTAGGAAAAAAATTAGGATTTGCCCAGGGATACATTAACATGTACATGTCATGCTGGAACTAACATGATCAACCATTTGTGCATTATGAGCAGTATTGCTAATCAAATATTCAAGAAGCCAAGGCACACTACACAATGAACAGTCTCAGCTGAAGTGCACAACATGAATTTGTGGCCATGTCAGGTAAGGAAAGGCTTATCTACACAATGTAAACAAAGGAGTGTACAAAACCTGAGATCTACAAGTGAGTGTCTGCACATGACACAACAAGAGATAAGTTAATTAGAAATACATAAAAACAAGTGGACGCTTAACAACAAGGGTACAAGGAAGGTTGATACTGTCTTACATTGTACTGAGAGAATTAATAGACATCTGGGAACATCACTGGCATTGTCATTTCCATTAAGAAATACAAAACATTCAAATGTGTTGTTTGAAAAGACTTGCAAGTAGCAAAAGCTAAGAAATTCTCATGGGGTTATGTATCAAACTACCAATGCAAAAATATGAAAAGCAAATACATAAATGTATGTACACAAGGAAAAAAAAACAGTTAAGGAACACCTGGACATACTACTCAGAAAAGTAATGAAAGTGAATATAACTGTTGTGGCAGTAGTGTGCATAATGCAAAGGGTAGAAGGAGAAACACATAACACATCCAAATCAATACGCGGTGAAAGGTGAAATCCACAAGGATATGCCACAGAAACAGAACTATCACATTCAACTTAAAATAAATAATTATGCTGCACTAAAAATTGTTATGTATTTGTAAAAATATATCAGATGTGATGTACGTACACTGAATTTGTGAGACATGTCAGGAAACCTTTACTAAGTTGGAAATCTTGCCAGGCATGAGTCATGTGAAAACAGTTCATTAACAATTGTGTGTATGTATGCAAATGTATGAATATGGACAAAATTAAAAGTGTGATAGCAAGAGCGCTCATGTTACCTCCTCCTCCTAGGAGAAGTACTCACTACATGTGTGCCTTATTTCATTATTGTGTAAGGACAATTGCTTCAAGCATTGTTTAAAAGTATAATGCAACTGAAGTAGAAAGTATGTGTGCATATGAAAAACATCACATTACATGTGCATTACCTGTTGCTACCCACGTATACAGTTAACACAGTAAAGACAAGCTACACCTCTGAGGGATTTTTAATACTTTGTTGGAAAATGTTTACTGAATTGAGAAATCAACAACAAATCCTAATACCTCGATCATAACATACAACATACACCACAGACAGTTGCAACATTACCATCAACCTGTCACTGAACTATGGAAGCAGCTAGAGTTTACATGCAACAGTCATAAAGTGGCCTATAACACTGTTGTCCTCTGCACATTGTAACTAGCCTACATTGCATGACGGTCAGCAGATGCATGTTGCAGGAAGAAATTCTCAGCAGGTTTTGTCACAAACTTGCAAATGATAATAACTATTCTCTACCACAGATTACATATGATGTTTTATGCTAACCATCAAGCAATGGAAAATGCAATACATACATCATTTACTGGGCATGCTCAGAAGGAAATACAGCAATTACTAAATGAACATCACCCACCCATCAAAAAAACATAAGAATATATCATAACACAGGTCCTATCACACTTTGTTACCACTATGTAGCATGTTACACATCAAGATATATTGCCTGTTACCACTATATTGTGAACAAAATAATAAAAGGCAGACACTTCTAGATTCAAACATTGTCAATGTACATGAAGATCATCTTGACCTGTGCAGTAACTGATTTCAACACATAAGAAATTATATCAAAGTGGTCAGACAAAACACACTTGAAGGGATTACCTGAGCATTGTGTTTGAATGCATATGGCTTCTATTAAAGGGACTACAAACATGGACTTTCTCTCCCCAGTTGTAAATATTTCCACTAAGTTAAATTGTAAACATCAAATCTTTCAGAGAAGCCAATCCTGCCTATTAACATTCTCTTACATACTCAGTATTTATACCTAATTCGAGGTAAGTACCTGCCTGAGTGCATAGGCTATAGAATATTCTATTATCCACTGACATCACAGAAAAAAATCATATCAAAAGGATCAGAAAGCACACATTTGAAGGGATTATATCAACGGTATTTTTGAACGGTTATGACTTTCCTAAAATATGAGATGAGGGCTCAAAATTGTTTGGCCATGTTGCTGCTCACACAAGAGTTAGGTAACACCATCTGTTAAGAAAGCAGGTCCTGTCAATAGTATGATACATATATACTGCATTTTTGCATTACCAGATTGAATCCCTGCCTATCTAGGTCTATACTCTGTAGAACTGTGTATTAACTGTTAAAGCTATAGAAGTCATAACAGGAATGTCAAAAACCACACACTGACTTACCAGTGAGTTTGAATCCATATGGCTCACCTAAAAGGGGGTTGGATGGATCGAAATCATGTAGCCATGTAAGTGTTACCTCTAGGATGAATTATCTACATCGCATCTATTAATTAAACTATTCCTCCCTACCATTCAGCAGTTAGACAGCCACAGTACTCAAACAGGTCTGGATTTGAACACCTGCCTATCTAATCCCACTCTCTATAGAGCTATGTATTAACTGTTCATGCCACAGCTGAAATCCTGTTACAATATTTAGACAACACAAATTTGAAGTGATGACTTCATCATTATGTTTCAAGGCATATGTTTGATCTAACAGGGAGTACAAGCATCTGAGTCATCACTCCCACTGTGTAAATATTACCATTATGAGTAAGTGCACCCATCACATTTGCTGAATAATCCAGGAGCACAATAGTTGAATTAGCCCTCTCCCTGTGTAAATATTACCACTGAGTGGGTATGTACACATCACGACTGTTGCATAAGCCAGGAATAAAAGACTTCAGTGAGCCCTCTCCGTGTGTAAGTGCTACCACTAAGTGGAAGTATACACATCACATCTGTTGAATAATAATAGTTCTACCTGTCATTATAGTCAGGCACATGTGAAGTAGTTAAATACTGCTGGATTCAAACACCTTCCTAAGTCTACACTCTATGTAGCTGTGTATTTACTGCTCATGCCACATAAGAAATTTTATCAGAAGTATTAGACTACACACAGTTGGAGGGATGACTTCATCACTGTGTTGCAAGACATATGTTTGACCTAAAAACAAGTATATGGGTCAGAGGATCCTGCTCCCTGTGTAAATGTTACCTCTAAATGGACGTGCACATATCAGATCTCTTGGATAAGCCAGTCCCGCTTTTAGCATTTGCTGACACACTCATAAAAATTCCTTATTGCTGGAGTCAAACACCTGTTTACCCAAAGCCACATTCTGGAAAACAGAGTATTAACATATGATGCAACAGAAGAAGTGATATAGCAAATATCAAACAACACATATTTGTAGTTTGCACAGCATGTTTGGAGAAAATGGGCAATGTGGTCTGACAGACAACATCAAATTATTGATCACATCTCACTACATATTGTAACAATAAGTCATAAATCACATAAATAATATTAATTGTTGTTTTGGTGATGATATGTGTATCATATTAAGGTATATTGAGGTTACATGATAGGTGATAGTAAGAAATGTCAACTGGTAGAGTGTCATCCATGCATTTCTAATTTTTTATCTCAAGATCATTGCATGTAAATAGTGTGTTTATGTGTGCAGCATTGACAAGTTTTTTGTGATGTCTGTACAGTGTGCAAAGTAATTTCAAATATTATATGTAAAATATGTACACAGCACTCATTAATACTATTTTGAAATTATGTTTGCAATTCTAGCCATTCACTGGAACACATTTGAATGGGTAATGAGAGGCACTGACACATTAATTTACATACAGAAGATAACAGAGGGTATTACAATGGACTCCTCATATCTGTAATATAATAAGCCAATAAGTCATATACAAGTAAAAGAGGCCACTGTCATTACTTTTAGTCTGTCACAATTGCTTAGTGAGATGTACTGCTGCCAAACTCATTTGTGCAACTGATGCAAAGTATTAGCTCATACATATTTTTTGAAATTTTTAACAGAGGACATGATCTAGCAGTAGTCTTTATTGCTCATTTCAAAGCATTGTATAAATGATGAGAACATACATATAGAATTTATGTTTCTAATCTGTTTTGGCCATGTATGTGGTGCATAAATCATATGTTTGACATGATTGAAACTGTGTATTTCTGTTTACAATACAGAGTTCAAAATAGGTAGCAAGCAGAAGGTAGAATACTGGTAAAATAATAAAAGAATAAGCAAGATAGTGGTAGGGGACTGACGTATGCATCCTCTGCTTCACAGGGTAAGATGTTATAAGGAAGAATACGTTAACAAATGTACACAGCACTGGATTTGAACACCTGCTAATGCTACTCAATATTCTGTAGACTTGAGCATTATCTGAGCACACCACAAAGAAAGTTATATTTCATCTAGCAAAAATCCCACAGTTTTGGAGACCTTGACAAAATTTTGACGCAAGGGGCTACATGTTGATTAGCCTTCACAACAGTACGGATAATTTTAACATTCCATATGATGTACATTAAATCCTGGAGATTGTTATCATAATAACCATATTCTCATAGTGCTATCAGTATTGTTTTCATTCTCACTACAGGGTGAAGCATAGTAGCATGAAAAACACCATATGAATGCTGTCAAAGGCAAAAACTCATAATTTTTTCCCATAAGATGTGAAGCAGCAGTTACTGTTACTAAAGCCTGGGTAGCAGTGCTGCTTGATGCCAAATGCCACATAAAGGCTGAGGACAGAAATAAAGATTACATTTTATGGGGCACTTCTGGCCATGTATGTAGTCCGTGAATCTATTTTTTGGCCAGATTAAAGGTGAGGAATGGGGTTAGTAGGACAGGGATTAAAATGGAGAGTAAGCAGAGGGTAAGACAGTAGTGGGATAATTAAGAAATGTGCAGAAAGGTAGTGGGTGACCACCATTGTTATCCCTTCTTCAATAATCTAGCATTGTATTTCTGCACATAATCTGAAAAAAATGAATAGTCACAACATAAAGAATGTGTGACAACAACTTAATAATATTGTGCGACCAAATGACCTAAATCAAATGTGTCTCACACACACACACACACACACACACACACACACACACACACACACACACACACACACACACACACAGTGGAGAGTGATGTATGGGCATATTCTTTTGTGGGACAAGTGCCTTTTTCTTTATTTTTAAAGTAAGAGGAATAATGATAAAGGAATTTCAGATTAATAGGATTAGGCATGTAAGTTAGTTAAAGTAGCAGGCACAGGCATATAGGACAAACAAGACAAATAGGGATGGTGATGGAAACAAGAGGTTGGGACACATAATGATTAGTGATAGGTATGCGATTTTGAAGGCACATCCCTGTCCAGTATGAATACAGTGTGAATCAGGTCCCACACACAGAATCTTCACCACTGTCATCTGTCACAAACACTTGGGGGTAGTGCTGGATGAGGTAGTGATTTTTCTATCCACTGCAGGATTCTTTCCAATCAGCTGATGTGGGCACCAAGGCACCTCTCCATGATCCATACCACTAACCCATTCAGCTCTTGTCAGGTGAGATAGCCATCTATTCCAGGTGGATACCAGTGCACCAGATGCTATAGCAGGGCTACCAGATGCATGCAGTGCAGATATTGCAGTTAATGCAGGGATTGTGGAGGTAACACTGCCAGGTTGTGACCTAGATGTTCTTGGTGTCTGTGCTGGCACCACCACAGCTACCCATGGAAGGATGGTGGTCTGAGCCCCTGTGAACTGTGTACTTCTCAGTGCTGGTGGTCATTTTGCACAAGGAATGATAATTCAAATGTCATAAAAAAGAGATAGAGGGTATGGGACAAACAACTGAGAAAAATGTCATAAATGTCATATAATTGTAATACTGTATATTCCAGTCAATGCATGTTTAAATATAAATATTTAGATTTGCCACATCCAAAATGAATAAGAGACCATAAACATTCTCTTACAGTAATGTTAAATCTCCGCAATATTGCACACATTACACAAAAAGTGGCACTAGATGAAAGTTTGTTTATGCATTACAAGTCATGAAATGTCCATGTAAACTTAGTAAAATGTTATTCTAAGTAATTCATTGCAGAATAATAAATATTAATTAGCACACCATAATTGCTGATGCTTGTATCTGAACCCACAGACATGTATAATTATTGAACCATTAACTAATGCAATGCTGCAAGAGCCATTTCTCCAGGTATGTGCAATCTGCATATGTGGAGTATGCATAGTCATGTAATACTCTGTCAAACATTTATAGACTGATGTAATGAGAATCGATAACTTATTTTTACAGTTAGTGTTATTATGAAATGGCAATCAGTCATACCTGGACCAATTCTTGTGCTGTGCCTCCGTATGGCAGTTCAGTCTCTCCTGCTGCTCCTCAGTCCTTCCTTCAATCACTGCAGAAGCTACACAAAATAAAAATAATATTGAGAACCTGTTTCTGTTGCCAAGTCATGGCATTGTATTGCCTAGTTATGAGCCAATATACTTATACAACTGAGGTGGGCTATGTGTCTGATAATATTCCTCTCATCAGCAAAGGAGGTCCTGCTTTCAGCTTTTTAAGTCACTATAATGGTGACAGCATTGTCCTCCCCTGCATAGGATGCCAGTTGCACCAGTGATAGCCTTGACTATGCTATGCCAAGCCTAAGCCTTATACTGTGACGTGGTATAGTCACCCTGTGCTAGTCTTTGGTTTTATCATTTAACAAGGAGTCAAAAAAATAGTGGACTCCTCACATCACCTCACTGCCCAAAGTGAAGCACTCCCCTTACCATCGCTTGCCACATCTACTCACAGATCTCTGGAAAAATGGCAGAAAATCAGCACCCAAATCAGATGTCACATGGACCAGCCTGTATTCAATAACAGACAAGCTACATTGCCATATTTGCATGACAGACAGCACATAAATGTGTTAGAAGTGAATGAAGTACGCGTTAAGTTTTCAATATCCAGTTTCGATGAGAAACATTTTAGTAAGACTTAGCCATCTGTACTGAGCAGTACGTATACAAATGCCTCAGAGCAACTCAAGCAACTCCAGCAATTGCTGGTTAATGTCAATATCTCAGTTACATTTCAAATAATATATTGTCACCACTGAGCATGTACTATGGGATGGTTTCCAGCATTCTTAATGTCAACATTGTAATAAACCAATAAGGCATGAAAATCACCACTATGTTGTTATTGCTGAGTGTTGTTCTTATGTAAATTTTAATCACTACACAATGCTTTGGTGGTAGATAAATAGTAAATAACTGTGAGTGTTACCAACTTGAAATCAAACCCATGTCAGAAAGGAACAGAATAACCTGAACTCAGTGCATTAACTATTAATGCCACAGGGGAAATTATATTTCAAACCTATAAGTTATGGTCTACAGTTTTATATACATATATATATATATATATTTATATATATATATATATATATATATATATGTATATATATATATATATATATATATGGAATCCATACAGATCATCGAATCGAATGGCAACATAACCAAAACAGATTCGGCCGGACATACTTGCGCGAAAGTGCTTTTCACCGAAAGCCAATTTCGCGTAAGTATGCCTGTTGCAGAGATCGCACTACAGTGGGGATAAGAGAAAATTCCCTTTTCCCCACTGTAGTGCGACCTCGGAGTGAGAATGTTTAAGTAGGGGGTTTGTGGGGGGTGCAGGGGGGCTTGCCCCCTGCAAAAACGTAAAAGTAATGTTTTATTCTTTTTTGTTTAAACACACTTTAACGAAAGCACTTTTTTGGTGAAAGCGCATTCGTTAAAGTGTGTTCAGTGATTGTGGATTCGGACTATTGAACTTATATATATATATATATATATATATATATATATATATATATATATATATATATATATATAAACTACTTCTGACAGCCCTGTAAGTTGTTGCAATATACAGTGTTCCTTTACTGGAGAAATAATTTTTGGCATATATATATATATATATATATATATATATATATATATATATATATATACACACACACATATATATATATATATATATATATATATATATATATATATACACACACACACACACACACACACACACACATATATATATATATATGTGTATGTATATATATATATATATATATATATATATATATATATATATATATGTATGTGTGTGTGTGTATATATACATATATATATATATATATATATATATATATATATATATATATATGTATATATATATATATATATATATATATATATATATATATATATATATATATATATATATATATATATATATATATATATATACATATGTGTGTATATATATATATATATATATATATATATATATATATATATAAAATATATATGTATCCATACATATATATATATATATATATATATATATATATATATATATACACACACACACACACACACACACACACACACACACACACACACACATATATATATATATATATATATATATATATATATATATATATATATATACACACACACACACACACACACATATATATATATATATATATATATATATATATATATATTTATTTGTGGAAAAAATTCCCCTTCATCTTTAATGCTAACTGACAAGTGCCAAAGCCAAGCTTATTTACATGGCTGTCAGCAAAGTCTTAGCGCAGGTATACATTTTTTCTGAGTTTTTTTGGTATAGAGCTTGAATTGCCAGTTTTGTGTAGTCATTGCAGAATGCTGGCAGTGCTCCATGCTAAATGTCACACAAAGAATAAGTCACAGTACAATTGGTGACCTTGTGTGTGATAAGCTGCATCTTTCAATGACGACATTATGTACTTATGCAGCATATAACAGTGTAATGTGCACCTGGGATAATTATAAATAAATGTCAGAAATCAATGTACTAACATGTTTTGAAAGCTGTTTTGCTGTGCTCTTCATATTTCCCTAATTCATTATTTTCCTAATTTTATTACTTCCTAAGTTTTGCACATGTATTAATTATTTCCCAGCATTCACACAGAAGTGTGTTGTTACCATAATCAGTGATATGAGCAATGCAAGTGACAAAGTTCACATTATCATTTTTAACAGCCATATCGCACAATTATGTTGCAAAATTAACTTATAAATTGCATGTGTATTTCAGCTTAAAGTCAAGTAAAACAAGATTACACACAAAGGTAAAATATCATTAATGTGGATTCAAGCCCTGCACTGCTTGTGCTGTTATTCAGAACATACTTCATTAACATGTTGAGCCATTGAAGAAATTGCACAACAAATGTATATTTAGTTAGTTAGTTAGTTAGTTAGTTACACTCAGTAATGTCAAAACTGATGAGTAAACTGTGTCATTGCCAATATAATTGACGGCTATGTCTTCTCATGTACAAAATTAATTAAATTAAGTTTTTTATCATTAGAAGTTGACCGTTACTCAATAAAGGGGATCAGTGATGGGAAGTGATATGCAATGCCACCCATCATGCAAAGGATGAAGCAAAAAATGTATTCATAAATCAATGTAAAGATTTCTCAAATGGGTGGGTTATAGAAATAAAATATTTGTAGTAATGGTCTCTACTTTTATAGAGATGGCACCTTCACAAGAGTTGAATAGTGCAACTATGGCATTACAAGGAAAGAATCTTGATACGATGAACATGTTTTACTACCTGAACATTTATATACAAAAGTAGAGAAAGTAACGCAAATGTGCTTAGCATTGTACTTTTGACATTTGCAGTTAGTCTGCATTATATTCATGTCGTCACATTGTAGTCATTTGTCCTATCACAGTGCAATGGTGTAACTGTGATCATTGCAAAACTGAGGATGGTAACTTTCTGATTTCTATTTTTGTGCATTACTGCCATGAGTATCAAATATATGTTGTATGTTACAGCCACATTGTCATCCCAGACACCTTATCTTCTTGCAAAATGTTAACAAAAGTGTGTGTATCAAGGTTCTCTTCTAACTCAGGAATTTAACATAACCCTTCTCATTACAGCTTTTCTCTCTGACACACCCTCTGTAAGTGCACTTTTCATTAGCAAAGGTGCTGAAGAAGTAATTGAATGAAAAGAACTGCTAATAAGTCTCACTTGCAATGCATTACCTCACCAAAACTCTTTAATATTTGCACTTGTACTGCTCAGATGTGTTCAAGTCATCATGTAGGCGCAGACACCATGTTTACGTGTACAGGATGTTGGGCAGATTAAGTGATTCAGAAATTATAATGGTTTGAGACATGATTCACATATTCAGTCTGCCCATTGGTGCCAATCTAAGCAATATAAGCAGGACTTGTGGCTATGGAAGTTATATTGTGCTATGGAAGACTGCTTAGTATTCCAAGTGCTGCCACACAAACTGGCTGAAACACTGTTGATTTGCATTACTAAAAAAAACTGTTTGAAATCTTTCAAGGAATGTACTTTTCTTTATAACTACTCATTTTATAATGATATGTTGATAACCTATTTGCAATGACAGATGTCTAACATGGCAAAGTTGTGTTTTTGAAATGAACAAACAAAACTTTTGCTATTGCAGTTATCTCTTAGAGGTATTTCTTGGGGGTTAGGCAAGATCCTAGATGCTCATACATGTATTTATATTATAGCAGCTATGGTTATTGTTAAAATAAGCAGATGTTCTCTGCTTATAGTGTAGTTGTATATATTCTTCTATGAAATAAGTTTGTTCACTTCTGTAGTCATGAAGTTTTATTCTATTGGGGGGAGTGCATATGGAAATATTACAGGGCTTGCACTGATATTTTCAGAACTGTTTTGTATAATAATATGAGATGCCTGCATGATTATACGTATTTGTTTTCCATAAGATTAGCAGCCTGTACCCCCCCCCCCCCATTGTGTTGTTTGGTCTGATATTAATGTTTTTTTTTTCTTTCAAAACAGAGATATGGCTCAAAAAAAAAAAAAAAGAGTCCACCTCATGGAACTCTCCCTTTTCAGGTGTTTTCTGAGAATGAGTTCTTAGTACAGACCTTCTGTCTGTATGGGGCATGGTTTCTAGTTCCACATTCTGCAGACAAGTCCCACCATGATGATATCTCTCAGCAAGTGGTTGATGATGTCAGTATGACTCCATGATGGACTGACATGGGGCCACTGACACAAATGAAAAGGTTATTGAGAGCGCAAAGGCTGTGGCACAGGAGCAAAGTGCCACTGTGGGCGGACCTTCTACTGAACACCACTCACTGAGATGGAGGAGTTCCTGGCAACTGTAAAGGATCCAGGCAGCTCAAAAGAGTTCCACAGTAAAGTTCCTGATGTTGGGGCAGAGGTGAATGAGAACCAGAAGATGTTTACTAGTGATACTTCAGATATGCCAGATATATATCTATATATATATATATATCTATATATATATATATATATATATATATATATATATATATATATATATATATATATATACATAAATTAGGTCATCATTTACAATTTCTGTTAAGTTGTATATTTATAATACTTTTATCAACTGAAATTATTGAGTCTAGGGATATTTCACATTGAGGAACAGTGGCCATCTGCACGTGATATGGGCATATCTTTTTCTTATTAGTTATTTGTATTGCTGTCTAAGATTATTTGCATTTCTATGTGTGATTGATCTATTTAGGTGCAGGTACTTTATTGTATTATTCTTTCTATTTCTTTTGTTTTTTTTTTTTCATTGGTGTATTCACACTTGAGGCATTGTCTGGCACAAGAACTGTGGACCTCCATCCACCTGATTTTAGAGTATCAGGAGCCTTTGATGAGGTTGGTGGTGATGAACAGGCATAGTTTGGGGTTGCAGAGAGCATGTCTGACATGGACAGTGTGGCTACCACATTTCTTGCCCACAGAGTAACCATGACACTCACACATCTGAGAGTGGACATTTTGATAGAAACAGGTTGACCAGTGTAGTGTGGTTACCCAATTTGCTTAACTGTGGAAGTCACCTCCTGAAAGCATTAGGTAAAGGTCATAGGTGTGTTATATGTGTGAATCATGAAAACTGCCATGGTGACCTGCATACACATTATAGATGATACTTTCTGCATTACAGAGCAACTGAAAGTTGATGGAGTGATATCTTTCTTTTCACATATCTTCTTCCCAATATACCAGGCGGGGCTTTTATTTCAATGTAAGGGAAGTCTCTGTTTACATTATCTCCAGGAAATGTGCTATGGCACAGAATTTTGCATGGTAGTAACTCTCACCTCTAAGTACATGGAAACCAGATATGCTTACCCACATACTGCAGCATTGCATTGAGGAAATGATGGAGTATTCCTGAGGCAGAGGCCTGAGAAACTCTCTCTGTGTCTCATGTATATTGCTAAAAACTTCATCTAGCTACTATGCATAAAGCTACACATACCTTTTTTTCCTCTGAGATGGGTTCTGCAAGATTCCAATGGGGTTTCAAGTGAGGAAGGCAGATGTCCACTATTTCTTGTATAGTAACCATAGCAGGTTGAACTTGACCTAAACATGCTACACCTTCTAGGCTGATTTCTGCACCTTCTAGGCAGCATCGACAACAGCACCTTGCAGGTTTATAATGGTTTCAGCATCCTCTAACATTCTTTTAATGTTCTGATGTAGCTGTATTCCAGCACATACTGGAATTCAGAGCTAAAGTGAACATGGCGTGATTGCACTCATTTTATACATTACTGAATCACTCTGCTATGTTTTTTGGTTCATTAACATGCAGTACGGTATGGCTGATTATATAGTCTTTAGCATATCTGGCTGCTAACCACTGTCTTGCAGTTATGTGTACTACAGTTTTCTGAATCACATAATCATTGTTTGAGTCTGCTTGTTATGCACACTATCTTAGGGTGATAAGCAGGCATTCATTAATCTCTGTTGTTTTGTCTTTTCACCAATATCAGTACTCATTCATTTAATTAAGCAAAAACAATAGTCTTCATTTTTACAATCATTTTTGAGTGATAAGAACTGCTATAGTAAGAAAATATGCTACAAGAGACACAATGAAACATATAAACCATATACAAATTTCTTCAGCACTATTTATTCATATTTGCATAAAAGTCATATCAGAAAATATTAAAGGTAGAGCTTTGCAGATTTGTGCGAAATACTGTGATGCAGAAATATGCAAATGGCTGGGTATTAACAGACAAAATATGTAGTATAGTGCACTTTTTCTTGCAAAGTGTATGTACATGACAATTGTGGCAGGGCTAGCCACCTAGCAGTGTGAACATTGACTGTAGATGATGTTCACTGTTGATGTGACACCTCAACCCCATGTGGAAAAATAGAAAAGGGGACCTTGGATGGATGGATGGCCACACATACTCTGAGACACACAAGTAGAGATTTACATTGCCATGTTATGCAACAGTGCAGTGATCTCAAAACTACAACAAACTATAAATTCAAATGACCATATATCGGCACAAAAATGAACCCATAAAGGGACATGAGTACTGTATGCCAACATATGTGAGGTAAACCTATTTATTACTGAAAGCTAAATGTCAGGAAACGTTCACACCATTGTATTCTATCCTAGTAAAGGGGACAGCATGACAAATGTGCAGACAGTAAGAATACTTGGCGTAGACACATCAATGATGCAACAGCAGCATACTGTAGTTCATAGCACTGCCTCTCAGTGCAGCTATGCTCTAGATAGCATCCAGCGTGAAACAAAACATTATCCTCCATGGCTGACATACCATAATTTCACTAATTAGGTGATAGCAGCTCACTCTAGTGTAAAGTAGGACTTTACACAGGCCTCGGTTACTATGCATTACTTACCCAAAGAGTCTAAATCTATATGAATGTGTGTCCTTGCCATACCTGTGAAGACCAAGGTATGACTGTAAAACTAGTATTTCTATGGCTTATGCTTGTGTGCAGAGGGGAGAGGTGTGCACTTTGTTTATGTGTAATACCTTTTCCATATCATTCACTTTCCATTCCAAGCATCTGCACTGCACAAGTTAAGTGGTTATATTTGGTTGTTGATCAGAGCAGGATATGTGTATAAGTAAGCGATCATTATGACAGTGGCACAGGAGTAGCATTGTCATCTCACTACTTATAAGTTTCATTAAAATATTGGCTTTGTCTTCCTCTGTGTGGTGTCTGCATGTTCTCCATGTGTCCATGTGAGTTAACCATGTGCTCTGCATTTCCCAACAAAAAAAGGTATGATGTAGGTGAATTAACATTTCTCCAATTTGCCTGTAGGTAAGCTTGCAGTGTGTATGTGTGTCTGTAGGTGTGTGTATGTGCATGCACGTGTATGTACTTGCACGTTTGTGTGTGTGTGCATGTGTGTGTCTGTGTGTGTGTGTGTGTGTGTGTGTGTGTGTGTGTGTGTGTGTGTGTGTGTGTGTGTGTGTGTGTGTGCATGCGTGAGTACGCGTTTGTCTGTGGTAGTGCATCTCGGACAGACCTGATTTGTCAGGGATATTGTCAGCATGTATGTGCTTGTGTGAAACATTAATATGGCTTGTGACAGGTCTAGTTTTTATAGGCAGTGTTAGTATGTATGTCTTAAAAAATAATAATATTACAGATTTTTATCCGTAGACATGCACAATTTTACCATTCACATATAAAACTCTTCCTGTAGAATTTACAAAAATAGTTAACAAGTCACTATTTTTCAGAAATAAGGCATCTCAGAGTTTCTGGAGGCACTGTATCTCTCCACATTCCAGACCAGACAAGTGGATTTTGACATGAACTTAGTAGTGGTCTATGCTCTGAATATCTTCTAAAACCAATAGTGCTTCAAAATGTGCACAGAATGTTACTGTAGCTTGTGGGAGGCGAAGGGGGTGGTGTGATCATTACTTTTTTTTTTTAATTTTCTTACAATCAACACACTGAAGTGTGCACAGAGTTTTCCATTAGCTTGTGTAGGGGCAGAGGACAGAGTGGCCATTATTTATCTAACTTCCCTGCATTCCTCAGAGGTAGATACTATAGCTTGTATATGGGCAGTATACTTATTAGTTGCAGCAAGCTGGAATCCATTAGTGTGATTATTATTTTCATTTTCCTCCCAATCAAACATCAACCACAAATATTGTTGATAATTTCTGGAGGGTAGGAGTATGTTGGCATTATGTTACATACAGATAGACAGATAGATAGAAAGATACATAGATAGATTTGATAGATAAAGATCTCTCTCTCTCTCTCTATATATATATATATATATGTATATATATATATATATATATATATATATATATATATATATATATATATATATATATACATATGGATGTACTTCACATAATCGAACATCCAAATGTTTGACTTTCATATGTCCGAGAACATATGATTGAACATTTGAATGTTCAAATATGTGGAAAAAAATAAATAAACAAACAAAAAAAACCTAAACATTACAAGCAGGGGGGCAAGCACCCCTGCATCCACCATGTGGGGGGCTATGCCCTCCACACTGTGGGCTATTTAAATATACCAACTCCGAGATCGCACTACATTGTGGTAAAGGGAAATCTTCTGGTTCCGTGCTCTATGGAGATCCCCATTCAGACTGTTTGAACTTTCAGAAGTTCTGTCATATGGTCTCGGCCATATGAAAGTCGAGCTTTTAAAAGTTCGACCATCTGAAGGGTACCCATACATCTCAGACAGCAATAATTTCAAATCTGTTACTGTGCTCTGTTGGTTCTGTCAGTTTTGTCCTACTCTGATATCAGACTAGTACACAAAAGGTTGTTGTCAGCTGGGGATAGGGGTGAGGGGACATGGTGTGCGTGTTTATGAGAATCCACTTGAAATATATGGCTGTGGAAGTTTGTGCCTTCACCCTAATCTAGCAGGTTTACACAAAGAGTGACTATCTTTTTTTTGGTGGTGGCTAGGAGAAACAATTACTTTCATGGATATGATGTATAATATATATCCTTACAACTGTTTTATCTTCTTTGAAAGGAAAAAAAAAAGACTGCATTTCTTTCTTTCTTTCCTTATGTTTTTACTCAAGCCATCATTGGATTAAAAGGTTGTGAATCAGTCATAAAATGTATCTCACAGCATATAGAAACTGATGGTTTCTGGGTTCTTAAATGCCTCCATAACCTGGCTTAATATGATTGTTTATTCCACATTGACTACAGTGCACTTCTGCCTTGTTAGGGTTTGTTGAAATGATGCAGGAAAGGTAAAGGTGAAAGAGAAAACCTGAATTTCTTTCTTTGCTCCTTGTTTTGTGCCATCACTAGATCAAAAGGCCAGAAAATAGCTCCAAAATGCATCTCAAAGCATGTATAACCTCACAGCTTCTGGCAGCTCACAGACCATCAGCTTAATGTAGTACTGCAGAGTACATTGAGTCAGTTTGTATGGCTCAAAAGGAAGCAGGAAGAAGCCAATTGAAGTTAAAGAGTAGGACTGAATTTCTTTCCTTAGTTATGAATTTTGTTCAGGCCATTTTTGGCTTGAAAAGTTTGGGTAAAAACACATAAAAAATCACTACCGAACATCTACATCCTCTATTGGCTGTCAAAGCCTATAAGTCCCCCAGACCCCAGCTAAATTCATTTGTTTTTCTACAGTTATTGTAGTAACATCTATCCAAGTTAGTATGTGCTCAAGAGATGCACAGAAATGCTGAAGAGTAAGACAAAATATGCAAACAAACAGTATTAAAAGGTAGAAAAAATCATCCGGATGATGTAGGAAAGGCATGTAGTGGGAGACAGGGGGTGGAGGGACTAGTTTTATCTGGGAAGCAGTGGGCAACAGGATGGGTACCATGGAGTCCTTTGCCTAGGGTACCATTTCATTTAAGTCCATCCCTCAATATGTTGAATATTAAATAAAGTAAGCAATTGTATTTCAAGCTGTGGAAATGTCTTTGTCTTTCTAATGTAATTTACACATGTGGTAAAGACAAAGACATTTCCAGAGCTCCCAGTTAATACTTGGAAAATTAAAATCACTTATTATAATTAAGATATCAGATATCACCAAATTAAATAACTGTCACATTTTGTCACTGTTCACTTACTATTGTAGAAGGCCTTTTATCATAAGCTAACAAATGAACAAGGTATTTCACCCCTGTAACAACCAGTTGTAAGGACACAAATTCTAGGTTATTATCAGATGTGAGCACACTTTAACTGATACATCACTTGCCACAAATACCATCATACCAACCCCTGCCCTGGATTCCCTCAAACAACAGTATGCAATATATCCAGGGAGTAATGCAGAGTCCCTGTAATCACAACTATGCAGGTAAAAGCTGCACTCTCTAAAGCCAAAAACACAGCATCCATGGGACCGGACAACATCCCAGGCTGCGTTTTATATGAACTTCAGAACGAACAGGCTCCCCACTTAAGCACCATGTTCAATAATAGCCTCATATCAGGCTTTGTGCCCACTGAATGGCACACAGCAACAGTTATCCCACTCCACAAAGGGAGAGCCACCACTGATCCTGGGAACTATTGACCTATTAACCTGAGGAGCCTGGTCTGCAAGGCCATGGAACGTATCATCATGGAACTCATAAACAAAGACATTGGTAACCTCCAAACTCTAGATCCCACCCAGTTTGGGTTTGTGAAAGGCAGATCATGCCTTTTGAACCTGATCGAGTTCTTTGAGACAGTCACCAAAGCCGTAGATGAGGATAAGGTGGTTCACACAGCCTATCTTGACCTCGCCAAGGCTTTCAACACCATCCCCCATTCTGGAATTATAGCTAACCTCACTAAACTAGGTATAAATCCCTACATCACAAGATGGGTTACCAAATGGCTCACTGACAGAACCCACACTGTAAAAGTTGCAGACTCCAAATCTGACCTCAAAGCAGTGACAAGTGGAGTACCACAGGGTTCCATCCTGGGACCTCTCCTGTTTGGTATCTACTTCTCTGAAGTACAGGCTAACACAGACAGCCTCTGGCTAATGAAGTTCAGAGTTGAGTGCAAACTAGGAGCCATAGCCAAGTCCCCAAATGATGTGGACATCCTACAGAGGGGCCTCGCTGAGACAGATGCCTGGTGTCAGAGCCATGGCCTCAAGCTCAATGTCAAAAAGTGCAGTGTCATCCCCTTTAGTAAAAACTCTGTACCCATGAACTATCACATAGGCAGCAATCTACTTAACACCGAATGTGTGATAAGAGACCTTGAGACCGAGGTGGACAGTAGTCTCTCCTTTGATCGTCACATCGCCACAGTAGTCAGGAAGTCCTTCTACATTGCACACCTCATCATAAAAGGGTTCTCATCCAGGAAAAAAGAGGCCATTGTTCCCCTCTACTTGACACTCATTAGACCCATTATAGAGTACAACGCTCCTTTTGGAATGTACCTCACAATACATCTGCAGCAGCTGGAAAGGCCACAGAAGTACCTCACAAAGAGGATTACTGGCCTCAAACAAATGCCCTACATTGACCACCTCAAAAAACTCCAGCTTTACTCCATACATACTCCGAGGTGATCTTTGTCTAACATATAAAGCTATGTCAAGCCCAGAGCTGTTGGACATGCTATACCTAAAGAAATCCCAATCCCTCTGAGCTACATGCTCTAGGGACCTAAACCATGTCACCACAATAAACAGGACATGCTGGAGGGATAGCTTCCTGCCCCAGAGACTTTCCATACTCTGGAACAGGCTACCCATCTATGTCAAGCAAAGTTCTTCATTAGCACTCTTCAAGAAAAATCTTGATGAGTGGATGAGAAATAGGAAATACACCCCGGGGATCACTTTTGTGTCTCTGCTTGACAGTGGCACAGGAAAATAGCTTTCTTGGGAGGTGTAAGCCAGGGAACCTTGTTGGCTAGGCTTACGTAGGCCCTTGGGCTGATAGCCTAGTACCTACCTATGAACCTATGAACCTTTGAACCTAATACTCCATCGCAATTCCTAGATATATTAGTCATGATTACATCATACCTTTCCTCTATACAAATCGTTTGTAACCCATTTGTCTTATGATTTAAACGCCTAGCATTCTCATAATAAAACTTCATCTCCATCTCATAGATTCAATCAAATTGTCAAACTATGTGATTTTTATTAGGTCCAAAAATGCTTCTCAACATCTCAATATATGTTTCTCATAATTTCATTTCTACTGCAACTCAAATGTAACCCATCATTTCCAAACAACATCACATTTGTCTTAAAAACATCCCATAATGTAATGAGATTTACATTGTTGTCTGTACAGAAATACCAGTAACCAAAATAAAGTCGACATAGTCCAAGGCACAGAATAGGTGGCAAACTAAGAATGAATAAAATTTCCAAACTGCAATTTGTTTAATCCAAACAAGTAACATTTTAATAAATAGCTAAACACTTTCATCCATTATATTCGGGACTTCTTCAGAACAGTTAATTAAAACAACCAAGGGGTTTCTATACTTTCAAGCACCTCTAATAAATCATTAAGTTAATTTAAAATTCATCAGAAATTTAAACTGAACACATCCCTGTTAAGACCAATGTAGAATACATGAATAAACACCAACATAAATTAAATTGTTAAAAATTATTAAAAGTTACATATTACAAAGTTTTAATCAGCATTTGATGCTAAAACAGTTTTTTGTTAAAGTTTGGCTACCCTCATTTTTAAGACTGGTTGTACTGAAATATGTTCATTTAAACCAGGTGGGACAGTGGCATCCAACATGCTTAGCCATACCAGCTTTCAGTATTCTATTCTATTCTATTCTCCAACTTTCCACATCTTATATTAGGGCATATGTTTTCAAAAATGCCAAATGTAAACTTATTAAAATCTCTAAGCACTAATGACTGTTTGTATAATGCATTATTTATGTTCTTTTTCTTGATGTCGTATAGATGTTTGTAAATTCTCTTCACCATATTCCTCTCGGCTTTGCCCACATAATAGGACTGGCATTGTGTGCCACAGTTACCTTTGACTGGCCTAACTTTTTCAGTTACAGAAATTATTCGAAGTTGTGTATATATTTTTTGAAATATAATGTTACAATAAATACCTTTTCCATACTTAGTAGCACCCTTCATAAATTTTTTTCATGTCCCTTTCTAAAACTTTCTTGAAATTGTTTTCTACTTTGTAGATAAACTAAGGTAGTCTCTCTACTGAATTATATACTTCATCTATCTTCAGACTAGACCAGTTGTTTCTAATAATGGTCTTCCCTTGTGGTGTGAAGTCACTATATGTAATGGCCATAGCATTCTGAAACTCTGGGTTGGAGTCAGTAGTCTGCCTGTTTTGTTGTTCAATGTGTTTAATTGATCTCCCCAAAGGGGTAGGCATTTTACTCCTCTATCGCTATTAACCTTGGCCTGTAAAATGGTCAACAAATCTTTGGCGTATCCCCTTCTAAAATCAGATTGGACATAGTTTCTATTTCTTTAATAAAATCATTGTGGTGGGAGGTCTTTTTTGCTGCCTTGATAAATTAACCTTTCACAAGGTTCTTGCATATCCATGGGTGACTACTGTTAAAGTGTAAATACAAGTTGAAAAAAGTATCCTTTCTATAAATAGAAGATTCAAACCAGTTGCTTTCTACTTTCAAACTAACATCATGGACGTGTGTGGAATCAAAAGTAAAATTAGATGTAAACTTCAAAAAAGTTGTAGTATTTGAAATATAGTCTATAAATGTTCTTTGTATTGGGCACTTCCTTGTCAAATCAAAAAGTGGCATCTAAAAACCTACAAAATAAGGTCCACAAGTTGTTATAAGGTATAATTAGCACAAATTCTTTCTTTCAAGTTAACAAAACTAAATTGGTGAAGATGGAGGCAGAAGCTGCCCCCATAGTGATTCCACTGGTTTGTCTATAAATGTCACCCTCAAAGAACAAAAAATTATTTTATAAAACTATTTCCATTAAATCAACCAAGACCCTAACTTCATTGACCCCAAAAGTTGATAATCCATAAGAGCGTTTTCAGAAAATTCTGATCCTATTTCATGTGGAATGCATGGGAACAAATCAATAACATCTATCAGCAAAAAGAAAAACACAAAGTGAACAGCTGAATCAACAAAAACTGCACTAGTAATAATAAAGTTTTATTCAATTTGTACTGTTGGGAGCTGTGTGTTTTCTGTTATCTTAATACACTGCTGAGGGATAGACCTACACTGGACTACTGCTGTTGCTGCCTGGCTGTTTTTTTGGTTATTAGTATCTATCATCAAAAACCTAGAAGTGTCTTTTCGTAAATCTGGTGTCAATTTTTCAAAGGAAGTCCCATGAATCTTTTAAGATATGAGGATGTCCATAAAGTAAGAACTTCAGTTTTCTATCTATATATACTGCAAGTGGGTATTTCTAAGAACCCTGTGCAGGTACTATCAACTTGTACTGGGGATTTTCTAAGTCTTAGTGAATTTTTGGAATTCCAAAAAACTGCTGGAATTATGTGGTGCTTGTTAACCAGAAAAGTATGTGTTTCAGAACTAATAATACCTTGGGTCACTAAGTCTTCCATAAATAAACCTATTTTCTTGTAAGCTATGTTAATCTCATTTCTGAAAGCAGTTGTGTATTTTGTTTCATCCTGAAGCATTTCAAAGATCTTACTAACATAATCAGTCTGGTTAGCTATTACCACCCCAGCCCCCTTATCAGGTTTCATTATTCATATTGTTTTATTCTTATCAATTTGTCCAAGAGTATACATTCTTCCTTACTCAAATTAGGGTGTCCTCCATTTCTGTTCCTAAGTAATTTATATAAATGTTTTTCACATAGGGTTGCCACCCCTCCGTTTTTTTTTCCACACTATCCGGAAATCAAATTGATTTTCCGGTAGTCCAGAAAACACTGTACAAACTCTGGTATTCTGTTTCAAAAAAGGAAACAGACTATAGGAGTTTGTAAATGGGTTGATTTACTATTCTTTTTTAGAGAAAAGCATAGTAAATCAGTTGAAAGCAGGCAGCAGGAATGGGAAAAGAGGGTGCTCCCTGCCAGGTTATGTCACAGTGATGTCACAAAATGGGCAGTATGTGGGTGGGAGAGGGGGTGGGGGTGCTTGTTGTACAAGGGGTGTGGCCTTACTCTGGTTTTTGCCACAACAAAAGGTGGCAACCCTAATTTCACATGATTTCTGAAATAGTAAGATATTCTTATTCAGTAAAGGGTTATATAGACTTTTCTTTTTCAAGGGGTTGGGAACATTTGTATTCCTGTTTAAAAAAGATAAATTCAGTTTTCTGGTATATAATTTTAAATCCAATATAACATCATAAATATCACTCCTGTTTCTAGGAACGTATTTATAGCCCTTTTCAAACAACTCAAAATATGTGTGGCCTATAACTGCGTCACTATAGTCAAAAACTTTAAACTGCCTACTCGAGACTACATTACCATCTATGGATAAAATAATAGTATGTTCTTTAGTGCTGGTTACCATTCTCTCTCTCTCTCTCTCTCTCTCTCCTCCCCCTCTGTGTCTCCTCCTTGGGATTTGGTTGTCTTTTCTTTGTTCCTGTTTGCCAAAATCCTACTTTGTATTGGCCATAAGTTGGATTTTTGGTTCCTTAGTCTTTATGATCTCCTCGGGATGGAGTGTATCTCTAATGGGGAAAATTCATGCAAGTCAAAACAAGTAAAAAAATGTCTTTCCTTGCTGGTCCCTCTCTATATGCTGAAGGTCATATCTATGTTTTCTTCCATAGCAGATTGAATATACATCATTTTCTTACTAACATTAGAATTACCAATAACGGGACAAACTTTTCCTTCTGTTTAATCTTTATTATCCTTAACTAACTTCCTATGCTTTCTTTTCTTAAGGGATAATTTATTTAGACCTCGGGAGGGGAGCTCATCGAGACGTTTGTGATAGGAAACTGTGTCAATGGCTTGTGACAAATCCAAAACGAGTGCTGATATAAGGCTGTGATTATAGACAGCACTGGTAAAGCTAATAAGACCAGTATTTGGGGTCTATATTACTTCACTGAAAGCTAATTCCATCAAATCTCCATTCATCAAAGAAAATACATTGAATGTTCACTTCAGCAAACCCTCACTTTAACAAATTATTTATCCAGGGGAAAGTAAGGACTTGGCCAGCATTCTGAATGCCACATACAACACAGTATTTCAAACCCACTCATGTGGGGGGCTGTGTACCTCACCCTCCCCAACTATATATATCAACTCCAAGATCACACTACAGTGGGGAAAAGGCATTTCCAGTAATGGCCAACTCCTTTCTTTCCCTGGTTAAACAATTTATTGAAGTGAATGTTCAATGTATTTTGTTCAATAAACAGACAATAGATGGAATTAGCTTTTGATGAAGTAATATAGACCCCAGTATTTGTGCTATGACTGGGACAGAAGTCGTGTTGAGGCATGGAGAGAAGGTTATTCTGAGTAAGATAGTTGAGCTTGAAGTGGACACATTTATTCTAATATTTTTGATAGTGGTGGTAGTATAGCTATGGGTAAGTAGTTGGATAGAGCAGCTGAATTTCCACCTCTGTGAAGTGGAATTATTGAAGATTTCTTCCAGATTGCTGGAACATGGTTTATGTTATGGATTGGTTAATTAGTACAGAAACAGGAAAGGCTAACGCTTCAGAAGCATGTTTTTGGTATTTTTTTGTAGGTTGTCTGCTGCTAAGGTTGTTGGTTTGAGTTTTTGTAAGTATTTTTAATTTTTTTTGGACTGGGAAATTATTGAAATCTTAAATACTTTTTCCATATAATGTAAAGACAAGATTCTTTACAGAAGACTCTGATGCTGTGAATAATCACAAACAATAGAAGAACAGGGTGGCAGAAGCAAAGATGGGTGGGTGTAATGAATATGCATTTAGAAAAACTTAAAGAAGCAGTACTTGAAAAACAGGCCCAGTCTGCAAAAAACATTGAAGCCATAAACAGCCAGATTTGAATAAATAACTAAACAATAACAATAGGTGTGCCCAGACTGGTTGAGATAACGTGGATTCTGCAAGGGGGAGGGTAAGCTCCTGCAATGTCTTGCACTCATTGCAATAGTCCTGAGATCTGTTTGGGCATTTCCAGAGACTGCAGGCAGCTGAGGTTAGTACAACTAAAATATAAGGTCAGAAAAACACCATCACCACAAGGAAGGGGTTTGTGATAAAAACAGAAGCACCAAGTTTTGGACTGCTGATATTTTTCATATGCACTAAAGAACTTTACTCAGAAGAGAAATATATGTGTATCATTACCACAATTAACACAGCCAATGTACTGCTGCTGACAAACAAACTAGTTAAAGGCCAGCAACAGACTCATTAGAAACAACAGCTATAAGTTAGATACCAGGTAGTGTTTAACAAAAACAAAGGTATTTTGAGTAGCATACCCCTATCAAAAATGATATCTGAACTCCAGTATTATTACATTATACTTTTTCACTGTGACTTTTTATCAAAGTAAAAAAAATGATACATTTAGTTTTCATCAAAGGGGATTAAGCAACTTTTTATGGACGTGTTGATCATATGAAATTTATTCATGTCCTTTCTATCAAATTTACAATATGTGTTGCATGCAAAACAAGTGACATTTCAAAGAATGTTCTTTACATGAGACACCATTTGGGCAGGTGTTGTTGCTGTAGCGCATATACATGTCAACAATTTAGGGGTTATAGTTAGGATATTGGGTGGTTTTGTGCTGGGGTTAGTTTTAAGTTACACATACCTTAAGGTCTGAGTTTGGATAAAACTATGGGTTAATGTTATGGAGTGTGGGGTTTTATGTCTTGCAAATGGGGTTTGTTGTAAAACAATATGATTAACTGTGTTTATTATTGAACTTTGTATTCGTTTTGATAAGTGTTTTTACAAGAAAATGCTTTTTGACTTTTTTCCATTTTGTCTGCTTGAACTTTTGTTTTCAGAGTTGTTTTACACCCATCAGCATGACAGTGTACTAAACCTGTTCACAAATATAATATTTCAAATTTTCTAAAAATAACTTCTTAACATGTGAGAGTTCCACTTTGTAGATTGTATAACATGTATTCACTACTGCTTTCTCATCACTGACATTTCAAAGAAAAGTTGTTTTAAACAGGAAGGTGGTGCAACAGTTTTAGAAAAAAAATTGCCTATCCAGATGACTGGTTTGATTGCTTGTATTTTATTTATTTATTTTTTTTAATTTAGTTGTTGACCACAGCAGAGCACTAATCTTCCGAGACAATTTTCGAGTTCAGCTCAGGATTTACAAAGTTAAACACAAAATGAGTAGTGAACAATCAGACTGATGATACAGTATTATGAAAAAAAAAAAAATGTAAGAGATGTTTTATAAAACACCCACAGTAAGCAGTTCTACATTATTATGACAAAACAATGTAACAGATGTTTTATAAAATACCCACAGTAAGCAGTTCTACATTATTATGATAAAACAATGTAGCACGTGTTATATAAAACACCCACACACTAAGCAGTTCTACATTATTACAACAAAACAATGTAACAGATGTTTTATAAAATACCCACCGTAAGCAGTTTTACATTATTATGATAAAACAATGTAACAGATGTTTTATAAAACACCCACAAAAAACAGTTCTACATTATTATGATAAAATGGTGGGAGAGACATTGAACCCTGCAGTGTTTGATCCCATGACATCTTCTAAGAGCATATACAGAATGCCTAGCAAAAGGTGGGAAAGAAAATATTTGAGGTGCTCACAGTGTTATGAGGAATGAACAAATCAATCAGCCATTCCATAAATGCAGTTATATAAAATAAAACATAAGGGTCTTGATATCAGAACAAAATGTTAAAACAAGAAAAGTATATCTGAATTAGTACACAGTAATGGTTACTCTAAGAAAGAGTGAAGCTTTATCACTTGCATCTTACTTCCTTGGCTACAAATCCTTTGAAATTGTATGTTACATACACAGTAACAAGAGAACATGAAATAAGTGTTATTGGCAGTGGAGATATCTCTTGAATGCATACACATGGGTCTACTACCAATGATCAAACTTTTAAAACATCGACTTTCATATGTCCAAGACCATATGATTGATGTTACAAAAGTTCAAACACCTAAAAAAAAATAAAACAAGACAAAACAAAAAAATTCCTGTGCCCCCACATTCCCTGCTATTTAAATATACCAACTCTGAGATCGCACAACAGTGAGGAAAAGGGAAATTTTGCCGTACCACGCTGTACAGAGATCTCCATTCAAAACTTTTGAAGTTTTAAAACTTCGATCATATGGTCTCGGCCATATGAAAGTCGAAGCTTTAAGATTTCTATCATCTGTAGGGGACCCGTGTGTGTGTGTGTATGAGTGTGTGTGTGTGTGTGTGTGTGTGTGTGTGTGTGTGTGTGTGTGTGTGTGTGTGTGCATGTATATATATATATATATATATATATATATATATATATATATATATATATATATATATATATATATATATATATATATATATATATATGTGTTAATTTAATGCATTTACATATATATGGGTCTATGTCAGAAGCTCAAGTTTTCAGAAAATTTAAATTCATATAGTCGAGATGATATGATCGAGTTTCCAAAAACTGGAAATTGAAAAAAAAAAAAAAAACTACTATTTCACAAACATGCACTTTTGATGTGGTGCACTTTCGCGGAAGTGGCATTTTACTTTTCTTTTTCAAGATTGTGAGATATTGAATTAGCGCTTCTGGTGTTGTGGTTCAGGTAAGTATGGGTATGTAAGTGTGTTTGTGAGAGCATTTAGTGTAGTGTGTGTAAGTGTGTTTGTGAGGGGATTTAGTGTATGTATGTGTATGTTGTGGCTGCTATGTGTGTGTGGGAGGGACTGTAACGTGTGGGTGTGAGTTTGCCTTGTGTGTCTGTGTGATCTTGGGGTTAGAATATTTAAGTAGGGGGGTGTGGGGGGTGCAAGGGGGTTTGCCCCCATGATTATCTGTAGTGTAGTGTGATATGTTTGATTGTGGGGGGAAGCTGTATGTATGTGTGTGCT
Source organism: Protopterus annectens (assembly GCF_019279795.1). Lineage (NCBI taxonomy): Eukaryota > Metazoa > Chordata > Ceratodontiformes > Protopteridae > Protopterus > Protopterus annectens. Next base: position 1,065,359,810 of record NC_056725.1, on the reverse strand, counting down.
GTATGTGTGTTAGATGTTCGGGAATTTCAGTTTCGCACTTGTGCTATTTCGGTATTTAGGGGGTTCGGGTTTATAGTCTCAAGTTTTTGAAATTTGGTATTTCAAAAGTTTGAGATTATGTAGTGAACCTACGTATTTATGTATATACATATATGTACATATATGTAAATATATAGGTTTGTGTGTCCTCTCTCTCTCTCTCTCTCTGTATATATATATATATATATATATATATATACATATATATGCACTCACACACACACACACACACACACACACACACACACACACACACACACACACGCACAAACATGCACACACACACACACACACACACACACACACACACACACACACACACACACAATGTATGTGTGTTTGTGTGTGTGCGTATCTATCTATTTCTAGCTATATATATAGATATATATATATATATATATATATATATATATATATATATATATATATATATATGGATCTAGGACATTTGCTCGAGTGAGCAAACATCCAAATCCATAATAACTGAGCACACTTTAACAAAGTGGCCATATATATATATATATATATATATATATATATATATATATATATATATATATATATATATATATATATATATATATATATATATATATATATATATATATGGGTCTAGGACATTTCACCGAAAGCACATTTCACCGAAAGTCAAATTAGTGTGCACTTTTCACTGAATGCTCAATTCACCGAAAACTCAATTCACCGAAACACATTTCACCGAAAGTTGTATATGGCCTTGTCCCCACTTTATTGCGACCCTGGAATTAGTATATATAGTAGGGTGGGTGGGGGGTGTGGGGGCCATAGCCCCCCCCCCACATATTTTAAATATTTTGTACTATATACATGCATACATGCAATTGCAATACGTCACTCTTTTCCAAACATGATATATACTTAAAATACTACTATATATACTAACTCCATGGTCGCACTACAGTGGGTACAAGGCCATATACAACTTTCGGTAAAATATGTTTTGGTGAATTGAGTTTTCAGTGAATTGTGCTTTCAGTGATTTGTGTTCTGTCATTTTAGTTTCGGTGAAATATCCTAGCTCCATATATATATATATATATATATACATATATATATATATATATATATATATATATATATATATATATATATATATATATATATATATATATACACATACACACACATATGTACATACATACATACATTAAGGAGTTATGGGGATATATACCAGTCTATAATCATTCAACAATGGGGAAGTTAGAAGTTCACAAAACTGTGGATAGTAGTCTTGAGTAATTACTTGCTTTATTCTGATACTAATAATAAAGATTTTTGAGTTACTAGTATGAATCAAGGACAAATGGTGTGCTGTTTTAAATGACATAATATCATAGCTGAAAGTATATTGCAGTTCTTTTTTTTTAATAGAAGCATTAAATACAATTTGCAAAGCGTTAAATTCATCTGTATAGCATGTAGCTTATTGGAATCAATTAACTTCATTACTGCTATATCTTGATGGGCAACCTTGTTTTCTGATTTAAATCTTGAAGTTCCACTATGAACACAATGTATGGGTAACAGAAAGTACACCTGGAGGCTATCCAAGGAAAATATATCCCAATATGTAAAAAACATACCTAAGCGAAAGCAAGAAAATTCTGTAGCATGTAGCATAAAAGATGCTGTCCCACGTATAGATATTTGCCATATAATAAGAATGATTTTTAATGATGTGAAACCCTTTCGAAGAATTGTGAATCCCAGTAGTTAATTGACAGGAAAAACAGATCATACCTATGCAGAATGAGTTTCAGACAATAAAACAGAAAATGAAGGACTGAATCTATAAAGCAAAATAGTGTCATTTCCATGTTATATTTAAATCCTTCTTTAATGTCGCAACATTTTCCTCCTTCATCCTTTTCTTTCCTCAGAAGATATTAAATAATTTAATGCATGTGCCTGGTTAAATTATGTCATAGATTAACACCCTGGAAAATCATTACAGACAACTTTATGCATTGTACACTCATTTTAACATATTTCCTGAGATACATATTGTAAGAGAATCTTGAGTGCATGCACTACAATATTTGCAATGCATAATGACAAACCTATGGAGCTACCACCTCATTTGCTGATATGCATTTTGTCAACTGCTCATTTGCACATTATCACATACATTTCTTGAACAAAATTATTGTCAGTATTGTGCATGCTGCCTGAGGGTATATGCAATTTGAATCTTAGATGAAATTCACATAAAACACCAAAAGAAATAAATTGCAAAGAAGGTAAGAAAGTGTTATAAATATAAACACCTCAATACAGACTATTTGCTTTTGACATGCTATTAGCACATTCCGTTTCCTTGTTGTCATTTTATTCACATAAACTAAGCATTTCATATAAGCAAATGATATCTTCTGTTAGCAAAACTATAATAAGGTTCTGTTTATATTTTGCCTTCTAGTCATTTTAGTTAGTTTAATTTGGAGCACTAATCCTATGAAGTCTACATTTTTTAATCCATCAAATAATGAGAAATGTTACTTTAAAGATTGTCAGCTCACTGGCTAAACTGAAAACATTTTTTTCTTATTAGTTTATTTATTTCTTAATATAATTCTTCCTGTGCTGACCTAGAAGAATTCTAAGAATTAAAATTATTTTGAAAAACATGGTTTTGTCATAACATAAATATACTATGTTGTTATGAATTTTCAAAATGCATGCTGGCATTTTTTCTGGCTTTACTGAAATGATTGTTTTCATTTATATTTACATATGTGACTTCTTCTTGTGGTTTTTAGGTCTACTACAAGTACCCTTGTCCCTGGTGTTCGAATGCCATTGTCTTGTAACCAAGGCCATCTTGTAACTCCCATAGCATGCTGCTCTTGCTAAAGCTCAAATATACATTTGGGTGGAGTACATCACTCATGGGAGAGAGTTAAGCTTTTGTATCTCATCTAAACATAGTTGCAGAGCTTCAGCAAGGTAAGTCCACCAATCACAGACAAGTAATGGGGTGGTAGGGTATATGAGAGTTGTAGGAACTAATAGTGAGTGGGATTTCGGTTTAGGAGGTGGAGCTTTAATTTAGGGAACAGAAGGGAAATTCAGTGTTAGGGAGCAATCAGAGACTTTAGGTTTAGGGAGCAGGAAGGGGGGGTTTATGTTTCAGGAGTGGGAGTGAAGTTTTAGGGTTAGGCAATGGTCAGGGACATTTTAGGTTTAAGGAGCAGGAGAGGAGTGTTAGGGTTAGAGAGCAATCAGGGACTTTAGGTTCATTGAGTGGGAAGAGAGTTTTAGACATAGGGATTGAATGGAGACTTTAGGGTTAGGGAGAGGAGTACTATGATTATGGCTTGGGATCATATGGAAGTTTTAGGGTTAGATTTAGGATTTTTTTACAGCTAAGTAGTTTAGCAAGGTGGATTAGTGAGATGGCTAGGAGATTAACGAGGCTCAGTTTAGTGAGAATTAGATCAATTTTCAATTAGAGCCAGTGCTGTGACTTACCTACATCCGAGCACTTGAGGCAGACACGTTTTTTTTCAGAATCCTGAAAAAGCTAATGAACTATATACTGTACTTATTCTATTATTATTATATATCCACTGCGTAATACATAATTATTCATTTACTTATCATATTGTCTATTTAAATGTTAGATCACATGATTCAAGTTCTTATACTAGATGGCAGAAGTAATGAAAGTTCCAAAAATGTATTCCCTGATTATTTAATCATTACTGCAGGCAAGAAAGGAAGATGGCAAGGCAATGCCCAATAAACATCCACATCTGTATGTAACAGTATCAGTCAAATAAGCTCCAGAAAAATCAGCCTTTGCAGCTTTAACTAGGAGTTACAATTGATGATGACACATGATGTATTATATGCAGATGGCAGTTGTGTAACTTTTTTCATTTTAGTTCCTTAACAGGCCTACCTCTTCCATTTTTAGAGAAAACCAGTGAACTAGCCAAGTGTGGCAATGTTCGTGTAAATGTATCATAAACAAATGGTATATACTGTGCTAAAATAACTGCTTCATTATAATGATATTGTCTTGAGCTAATTGAAAAAAAAAAACATCTTCTGCTTTGGTTGACAAAACAGATGGTTAACAGGTATATTAGGCTGCCAATTGCACACACTGCGAAATATTCCCTTTCCATGAAGACTGTATGTTCCAGGAGTTGGAGTACATAATTATTAGGGGCTGTAAGGTCTATGAGGTGCAAGAGCCCCCCCCCCCATAAAACATTTTTTAAATTTTGCATGCTATAGTATTATTCCTCAGAATATGTCTACATTAGCTAGTCAACTTTTTGTCATTTACATGTTGACATTATTGCCCTCAATGTTTCCTGGATTCAATGATTTTTGGAAATATATATATATATATATATATATATATATATATATATATATATATATATATATACTGATATACTATAAGAAGGATTCACGAAGGCTTGCACAGAGTGTAAGAGACGTGTAAGACTCCATGCAAGCCTCGCGATCCAGGAACAGCCTGAAACTCCGTGTAAGAGACCAGCTAAAACGTCTCTTACATGGACTGGGCGTGAATATGCTAAATACCTCACTTGCAGCTGAAAGGCATGCAAATGAGGTAGAGTAGCGATCCACGAAACAGAAAGCAGCCCGTGTAAGAGCCGTTTTAGCTGCAGAAATGTACTCAGTTGACAACTGAGTACGTTTCTGCAAAAATCACAATGGAGCCATGTCAGCTCCAAATAAAGGGTGCATATGTGTCAAGCAGCATGCCAATGGCCAAATATGTGGCCATTGTCAAGGTACCCCGATGCAAATATGAGAAATAAATATTTTTTTTTCGGCGATTGACAGTCTTTAAACGCAGCGCAGCCCTGCGCAAATGGGCTGCGCTGTATAAAACATAAAAATGAAGGTTATAAACCCACAAATGTGGGTTTTATGCAATACATGGATTTACAATGCAGGGACCAGAACACAAAAAACAACATGGCCACCGTTTAGTGGTTGCTAAGGGGGGAAGCTGAGTCTAAGACATGTAATTAAGCATTAGTAAGCAATCTGATGTAAATGAGGGTTAGGATACTGAATCCCACTGTCACATAGCAAATGAGCACATTCTGAGTAGTGTAAGAGATACATAAGGGGGAGGAATAGAGTAGGAGATAGGTGACATCACAGGGGGGATGGTAGAAAGAAATGCAGTTCATTGGAGGTCAGTGTTACATGACAGATGTCAGATACAGATCATGGAAAGAGGAGTGCCACAAGATAAGCATGGGAAAGTCAAGAAATGGAAGGTGTACACTGTTACTTACACCAAAGTTTCTTGCTGGGCGTGCATGCACACGTGTGCGCACCATGAGGCACAGGTAGGACAGTGTGCACACGTGTAAGGCAGACTGAGCATGTGGGAGCGTGTTGGTAGACTTGTAAGACTGTTTGCGCTAGTGTGCACACGTGTAGGGCAGACTGAGCATGTGGGAGCCTGTTGGCAGAGTTGTAACACTGTTTGCGCTGGTGTGCGCGTGTGTAGGGCAGACTGAGCATGTGGGAGCCTGTTGGCAGAGTTGTAACACTGTTTCGCTGGTGTGCGCGCGTTCTAACCCGAATAAGCAGATTCTGAACCGTGTAAGCATGTGTGCGTGCATGTAAGCCACTGTGAGCGTGTTTTTTCTGGTATGCACGTTGCTCCCCCCTGAGGAAACAGAAAGGAAAAAGGAAGCAACAGAATTAGTAGGAAGCTAGCAGGGAATACTGCTGGAGCTAGCAGGTGAAAACAATTAGAAGCAGCCAATTACACAGGCAGAATAGTAGCTCAGCCAAGCACTTAAAACTCTGCAAACAGCAGTGCAGGATGTATTTCTCAAGAGACACTGCAAGACAGGAGTAAGCTATTAGAAGTGAAAACTGAAAAAGCTGAACTCAGAGCAGAAATGCTAGGGGCTGCCATAGTTGTCATAAGGAGACATAGGTGACTTGCTGAGGGTGGTGACAATGCAGATGGTGCCAGACAACCCACAGTGAAGAGACAGAGAAGAGTGTACAGGCCCAGGGTCACCTACCATGGGTTACATGAGCTGGAGATAGTAGAGAGCTATAGGGTGGACAGAGACCTCCTGCAGCAAATTGTCGAGCTGTGCAGGCCACGCCTCACACACAGAACCAACAGAAGGGAACCCATCCCAGTGAAAACCAAGGTATGTGTTGGCTTAAGAATACTAGCAACAGGTACCTTCCAGAGACCAATTGGTGATATGATGGGGATATCACAGGCATCAGCTTCCAGGGTACTGCACCAGTTCCTGGATGCCATATCAGCACATGTCAGTGATCATGTATATTTCCCCAATGCCCATGAGGTATTGGCCAGCAATATGCGCCTCTTCCAGCAAATAGGGGAATACCCTGAGGTAGTGGATGCAATAGACTGCACGCACATACACATCAAAGCACCAGCCGGTGAGTGGGGTAGGGCTTACATTAACCGCAAGGGCTTCCCCTCCATCAACTGCCAGGTCATGTGTGATGCCCAGGGCATAATAATGAATGTGTGTGCTGGCTGCCCTGGGAGCTACCATGATTCCCATATCTGGCATTTGACGTAGCTGTACCAGACATTTGCCAATGGGGACATCCCACACGGACACCTAGTGGGGGATGCAGGTTATGCCCTGGAGCCATGGCTGATGACACTCATCAGAAACACACACACCTGAACAGGAACGCCATAATGAGGCACACGCACAAACACGTAATGTAATAGAGCATGTGTTTTGGCTGCTCAAGTCACGGTTCCGGTGTCTGGACACATCTGGTGGAGCCTGGCAGTACTCACCAACTACATGTACCCAAATTGTCATGGTATGTGCTATGCTGCATAATATGATCTTGTGAAAACAGCTGCAGCAGGACCAGCATAGGGCCGGGCCAAACAGCCCCCCACCATTGCCAAGGCCATCACAGGCAGAGCGTGACTTGGAGGAGGAACAACCTGAGCCTGCCCCAGTAGGCAGAAGGAGGCGTGACCAGTATGCCCTGGCCTTGGCAAAGAGGCAACGCATAGCACATACATTGGCTCAGTAGGAACCCTGGGAATGATACCCCTCTCTGACTCACTAATATAATAACATGGATGCCTAAAATGACATAACCTGCTCTCAAACATGTACAGGGAGTGTAATATGTGCATCCAACAGAGGCAGCCCTGCAGCACCACCTGAGGCATGAATACCATGTGTTAAGTAATGTAACACCATGTACTATATGCACACTTGAGGACCCTGACTAACATCCACCCTCACCAAGCACGATGCCACAGTATGACGATGGGATGATCAGTTGCAATAATTGGCTGAAGTAATGCGGTTAGTCAAAGGGGAGCCAATGTGTGCCAGCCTGGGATGACATGCTGAGCATGACATGATGCTCCACCTGCTAGGGGTGGCGTGCACCTATTAGTCCAGGCCTCATGGATACTGGCAAAGGCTGTCAGTACCCACAGCGTGCCCTGAATAGGTAAGGCTCAAAACACAAACCCACCTCCATAGGTACCACAAGGGATAAGAACCTAGATGTAATGCTACCCAATGCCAGAAGTCTAAACAGCAAGATGCGTGCAGTGTAAACGCACCCAGTATGGAGAATGTTGATATCTGTCCTGTAACAGAAAACTGGGTCAAGGCTCACAACAGCACCCTAACACTACCAGGTTACACCTCATACTGTGCTGTACAGCCTCAAAACATGGAACAAGCTACAAAAGGAGGGTGAATAGCAATAATTGTCAAGGATAACCACACCCCCATGTTGGTACCACAACAAGAAGCAGCATGGACTAGCCATGGTCAAGTAACAGTGGCTAAAACCGCTTCCCAGTATATAGCCTGCTACAGACTACCGCCCTAACACCAGGAACTGCACCTGGCCTATGTTGGAATACATGAATATATCAAGCCCCCCAAACCACATTATATTGGTTGACTGAAAATACCCAGACATACACTGGGAGCATTATACTAGCTCCAACACTGTAGGACAAAAGTTCATAGAATCCATAAACCAAAATGCCCAGGAACAATGTACCACTCCCACAAGAGGGGTAAGCATACTGGATGTGATAATCAGCAACATGTGTACTGGATGGCAAGATGAGAAGTGTATCCCTCACTGGTAAGACCAGACCATAGAGTAATCACACCGGATATACACATCCTGACCACAGTCCCTGGCCAGAAAGCCACAGTGAAAAACATCTGTAAAGCATAAGTTGCACCCCTCCAAACTGATGTGGAATCCATTAAAGGCCCTGTGCAGGTGCAAAATATGGGACACACCGTAGAACCTGTTATACAGGCATCCCATGAACACAGCCAGGAATGCTTGGATTATGCAATCACAAATAACAACAAGACACAATGCCATACACGCAGGCATCTGGCATGCTGGACTCCAGCCATTACCAAACCATGCAAGGGAATGAGGAAGCTACTACAATGATAAAGCAAACATAAAAAAGGGAAGTAATCACTGATCAGTAGTATGGCAATAAAATATGTCCACATACAATCCACGAAGGCCAGCTACAACAAGTAGAATCTGTGAATCCTGAGGCAATGTTACACCTTCCCCAAGTACACAGACAACCCTCAACTCCCCCCAATAAATACAAATATATGTGAGAGATGCAACCATTTATCCAAACCGGAGGCTGAGCACCCTCAACTCAGTACTGTCAAAACTAGTCAGGAGGAGAAGGTAACCACACACACCACAAACCCAGTCCCACATAGACCTATCACAACTGTAAACCAAACACATAAATACAGAAAAACATTCCCGGAGGCCCTAATTACAAACACACCACACCAACAGAGGCTTCCAAAGCAGACCCCCAAGCAACCACAACCTCCAAACATAGCACATGCAACACATAGTCCACAAAGCTGGTGTGCCAAACAGTCACAGGCCAGAAGGAGAAACAACATGCCTGATACAGTTGTAATAGGTGACTCTATAGGCAGACACACTGCTGTCCCACTCACCAGACTGAACAAGGGAAAGGGTACAGTAAGCTGCCTGTAGGCTGCTACAATACGCCACATAACACAAGTACGCAGGTCACCCCAAAGCAAGTAGAAATATGATGCAGTCATTGTCCATGCTGGTGTGAATGACCTGAGATGTAACTCCCTGGACTACATGAAAAGAGACATGGATGAGCTCTATGAGTATGTACTTCAGGCCGGTATGACACTGGCCGTTTGCATCCTACCCTCAACAAGAATGATGCCACAGTACAAACACAGAATGATCAGCTTTAACAGGTAGCACAATTACAGCTGTCAGTCCATGAGGATCTAATGTCTGTCTGCTTGAGATGTCATGCATGACAAGCCATGCTGCTGTTCCAGGGATGGCTTGCACCTGTTACCCCTGGGCGTCTGGATATTGGATAAGGCTTTTGCCACCTCCATAGATCCGTACGTAGGCAAGGCTGAAAAGACTAACCCACCACCCTAGAAAACATAAGTAATAAGAAACATAAGGGTAATGCTGACCAATGCCAGATGTGTAAACCGCAATATGCATGCTCCTGAGGCCCTCCCCAGTATGGAGAACATCGATGTCTGTGCAGTGACAGAAACCTGCTGCAAGCCTACTGACAGCACACCAGCACTACCAGGTTATACCTCATATCATGCGTTATGGCCCCAAAACCTGGACCAAAACATAAAAGCAGGGGGAGTATCCATATGCAGCACAGACACCCATACGTCCAGGTAACTGACAATGCTCGAAGCATCGGAGACCACCCATGTGCACCTAACTGTAGTCAAAACTGCTGTACAGTCTGTAGCATGCTAAAGACCACACTCTCACAAACAGGAACCCCACCCAGATGTCCTGAAGACACTGGACAGTATGAATGTCCCACCAAATACCAAACAAGGTACTCACAAATTACCACATAGGTGGTAAACCAGTATGTATGCAAGGAGTAATCAGGGACCTAAGGACACAAGTGGACAGTAACCTGTTATCTGACACTCACATTGCCAATGTGGCTAGGAAGACTGTCTATATTGGACACCGTATCATGAAAGGATTCACATCTATGTCAGCAGAGATCATTGTGCCCCTGTACTGTTCTCTTATCAGACCCATAATCTAGTACAATGCCTCATTTGGGATGTACCTTACCTGACACCTGCAGTGGTTAGAAAGACCTCAAAGGTACCTCACCAAGAAGATAAAGGGTCTCAAATATATGTCATATGCTGCCTGGCTGTAGACACCACAGCTGAATGCAGTCACATACTGCCTACACAGAGGCATTGTATGGCTGTTGTACAAGGCCATGTCCAACACAGGAGTAATGGACATGCTCCACCCCAGAAAAATCAAAGCCATTGGAGCTGTGAGAGTGACAGATGTCAACCTCAACACATAATGAAATAGGATGTGCTGGAGGGACAGATACATAACCCAAAAGCTCCCCACACCCTGGAACAGGATCCCACTCCATGTTAGGCAGAGCCCCTCACTGACACTCCTCAACAGGAATATTGCCAAGTGGATGGATGATCATAGATGTACACTGGGGGTCTTCACTGTGTCATGTCCAGACAGAGGCACAGTAAAGTAAATCATAAATGGCTATAATATTCACATAGCAAGGGGCGGCGAAAGACACACACACACTCTGGCTAGGCTTACAAATGCCCTAGGGTGGATAGCCTAGCATGAACCTATGAACCTATGAAGATACAAATTGTACAGGACACTAAGGATAATCCCAAGGCTTACTCAACTGATGGTAGTAACCGTGTTGGGAATTCACAGATATGCTCTGAATCACACAAATATTACAAACAACATACCAAACACACACACATATTGCCAACATACAACCTGACAGGTGCAGTGCAAACCCCCACCAGAATGCAAAATATCTATCCCAGCAGACTGCTGGCCCCCTGACATTGCAGATGCTGAGGTAACAGCCAGCATCTAAAAAGCAAAACACACAGCAGCAATGGTATGAGATGGTGTTCTGGGCTGAGTCCAACATGGACTCCAAGAAGAATGGAATGCCAAATCACACTACTGCTCATTGTCAGCCTTACCACAGGATATGTACCCAAAGAGCAGTGTACAACAACAGTGGTCCTTCTCAACAAAGGTGTTGCCTGAATGGATACTGCAAACTACCACCCCAGAATCCTGACAAGCTTGGTCTGCACAGCTATGGAAAGGATCAGCATGTACCGCAGACATAAAGATATCGGGGACCTACTGACACTGGACCCTACCCAGCGTGGCTTTCTTAAGTGCAGATCCTGCCCCTAAACATGTTTGACCCATTTGAAACAGTCATTAAGGTCATTGATGAGGGCAATGTGGTCCACACAGTGTAGCTGGACCTTGCAAATGCTTCCATACAATACCCTATGTGTTCAGTATAGATATGTTCACCAGCTTAAATATAAACCCCTATGTCAGTAGAGGGGTTGCAAACCAGACCAAGGACAGAACTGATATGGTCAGACATGCTGCAGCATTGTCAGACTACAAACCAGATATAAGTGGCATCCCACAAGGCTTGGTCCTGGGACCTCCCTCGTTTGGTATATATGTCCCATAGGTACAGGCCAACATGGAAGTACTGTGTCTGAACATGTATGCAGAGGACTACAAACTGCCCATCATATCTGACCCCCCCCCAACTGACACAAGCATCCCACAAAAGGGCCACATAGAAACAGACAACTGGTGCCATAGCCATGTCAGCAAGCTAATTGCAGAAAAGTGTATAGTCAACCCCCGTGGATATACAGTAAGTGCCCACCAATTACCACATAGGTGTTAACCCATTATGTACCTAACATGTAATGAGAGACCTGGGGACACAAGGTGATAGATATCCTGCATTGGACAAACATGTGGCTGTAGTGTTCACAGAAACATACCATATACCCACCTAATTATGAAGGTTGTCAGATCTAGATAAGGGGAGGTCATTGTGGCTCTGCAGTCATCCTTCATCAGTGTTACAATTGACTACAAAAGCCCCTGTGGGATGTACCTCAGCAGACACCTCCATCAACTGTAAAGTCCCCAACAGTACCTCACCAGGAGTAGCAAAGAGCTTGAACAGATGCCATGGGTTGCCTGATTAAACAAACTGCAGCTCCACACACTGCCATACTGCCCACCCAGACGCAAGCTGTGCCTGATGTATAAAGCCATGTCCAAGCTGGAGTCAATGAACATGCTGCACCTTGTACAATCTGAATGGCAGTGAGCTATGCACATGAGAGACCTGAACCCCAGCACTGACATACATAGGACAAGCTGTACTGAATGATCCATAACACAGAAGCCACCCCCACTCTTGAGTAAACTCCCAGTACAGGTTAGCCAGAGAGTCACCCATCGACTCTCCTCAAGAGGAATCTTGATGAGTGGATGGGAGATGGTAGGTTTACCTTGGGTATCACTGTTATGTCACAGGTAGACGGAGGCACAGTATACTAACCATGACATATGTCATGGCAAACTCCAGTTACAATGTGTGTCGAAGGACAAACACACTCTCTGACTAGCGTTAGAAATGGCCTAGGGCACATCGCTAGTGTTTGCCAATGTCCACCTATGTTGTGGAATACACTACCAATGTTGGACAAGCCTGGTTTAAGTAGTCCACATCTGAACATAATGCAACATGGTCATATGTGCACAACTGGCCCCTAAACAGTATGTTGTGCTCACTATGAAAATTTAAAGCAGTGTTAGGACTAAAGCCCAGGATACTGTCCACCACAGTGAAAGTACTGAATCAGTACACTATATGGTACTACAGTGTTAGGTCAGTATGAAAGGATGCTGACAACTGTATGCAAAGTATCCCATGCAAACCCTGCAGGCACAGTATAATCCTTGTTGTGTTCAGACATGAAGCAGTTGGCCAGTAAGTACACAACATGACACCCAACACACAAGCATAAACGTGAGATATTGTTGAAGTTCACACTCATCCACATATGTGGTGGACTGCAGAGTTCAACTTATGGAAAGCTCACACTGGGCATGCTCGCACACTTTGATAACTGAGACATATGTCAGACATGCCATGGAAAGGCTGAACTGGGCATGCTCACACACTTAGGCCATATCTCCGTTTAGCAGTTGGCCACACATATCTGGTATTTGTATGTGTCATTCCAGGAACCAACCACATCACAGCAATCTGCCCAGTGCACACAGTTAAATGACTACGGAGACATAAGTGATATAGTGGATCCCCCTCACATTCAAACATCTTCCACAGATACACAAGTTGTTCATAGAAACAGGGAATGCTATGGCAATAAAGACCTGTAAACAGTCTATCAGCAACAAATAGTGTGCATCTGACAATTAAACATATGGGTGTAGAGGTCAATACTAGGCTGTTTGGCCTAGGGAATGAAAGCTTAGCCAGAGTGTGCTTGGCGTCTGCATCCCCAGTACAGTAGGCTACTGTGCCACTGTAAAGTAGGTCACATAAGGCATCATGTGAGAATAGTGTGCTGTGCCTCTGTCAAGCAGGGACACAGTGGAAATCCCAGGGTTTGAATGTGCTAAGCCACATCCATGTTGTTGGTGTGTGCTGGAAGAGGGTTGCTGAGGACCTCTAACAGTAAGTGGGCATCAGTAACAGACTGAGGGGGCCATTATCTGCATTGTCTGGACAATGTCACTGTCAACACTGTGTTGTGATGATTATGTGGGATTGAAGTGTCATGTCAGTACTGTTCAGAGATGTCCTCCCTCTGTGGGCTACAGCTCTGCAATGTATTAGCTCACTCTGTCTGTTGGACAGCTCATATATGGCTGGTGTACACCTGACAGGTGTCCTGTTATGGAGCAGTCATGGGTATATGTGGGATAGCATGATCAATGCAAACCTTCCACATGCTCATAGAATGCAATTGTCAAGGATTATGCAGAGTGGCCAGTATAGTCCCCCAGCATGGGACCTTTGAAGTCTTGCACCCCAGTCTTCACAAGTGTAAAGTCTGCTTATGATAAATACAGTTTGTTTGCAGTTACAACCTTGCCTAGGGGTGGGGATGGGATATGGATGTCCAGGGAAAGGTGGGTATGGTCAGATATCAACAATGGTGGTCTACCTCTGATGTGGAACAGTGAGTACCCATGTTGCAGATGGTCAGGTGCAATATGTATTCCCCCATGTGGCTGTGGTGAGTGGTTCTGCCATAGCACATGGACCCACAAATTGTAGTGACTGTAGGGTAATGTTGTAGAGGCCTGAGTATTTCCCACACACAATATGCCTGTACCTGACGTTAACAACTGGAATGGTGTATGTAAACACCTGCATATCCCGGCACTGTTCCCAGGGAAGCAAAGTGTGTGTCCTGGATGTGGGAGGGGTGTTCTGGACTGGTTGTGTTGTGTGTTACAGGTCCTGTGGTCACGAAGCATGGTATAGAACATAACCTGCCAGTGCGATGTGCATATCTGACCCTGAAGTAGGTGGCTGCAAATGCATATATATGCTATCCCCTACCTGACAGGTAGTACTAGATGTACATACCTCTGTAGAAATAAAGATGTCAGCACCCTATAAATACTGCAGGTGCAGAACAGATGCCCAGTAATTCGGATAGCGTGCTCTGCTAATGCGTCTCCCTCAAGTGTCATAATATAGTTAGGTAGGGGTTTCAACCATGCAAATGCTCAGTGTGTGTGAGTGTGTGTGTGTGCGTGTGTGTGTGTGTGTGTGTGTGTGTGTGTGTGTGTGTGTGTGTGTGTGTGTGTGTGTGTGTGGGGTTGTTGTGTGTGCAAGTCTGTGTGAGGGAAATGTCCCTTTTGGCAACTGGGAAAACACACTACAGTATGCACAGTCCCCTTTCTAAACACTGATGATGTCAGCACCCTATAAGTACAGCAGGAGAAGGCAAACCTCCCAATAATGCGAATAGCGCACCATGCTAATGCATCCGTTTCGAGTGTCATAACATAGTTAGGTAGAAGTTTGAATCCTGCAAATTCCCAGTGTGTGTGGAGGGGGGGTTAGTGTGTGTGCAAGTCTGTATGAAAGGAATGTCTCTTTTGGCAACTAGGAGAACACACTACAGGATGCACATTCCCCTTTCTAAACACTCATGATGTCAGCACCCTATAAGTACAGCAGGAGAAGGGAAACTTCCCAGTAATGCGAATAGCGTGCTCCGCTAATGCGTCTGTCTTGAGTGTCATAACCTAGTTAGGTAGGGGTTTAAATCCTGCAAATGCCCCTTGTGTGTGGAGGGGGGTTAGTGTGTGTGCAAGCCTGCATGAAAGGAATGTCCATTTTGGCAACTAGGAGAACACACTACAGGATGCACATTCCCCTTTCTAAACACTGATGATGTCAGCACCCTATAAGTACAGCAGGAGAAGAAAAACCTCCCAGTAATGCAAATAGTGCGCTTTGCTAATGCATCTCTCTCAAGTGTCATAACATAGCTAGGTAGGGATTTGAATCCTACAAGTGTGTGTGTGTGCATGAGGGGAGTTTGTGTGCTTGCAAGTCTGTATGAAAGATATGTGCTTTTTGGGAATTAGGAGAACACACTACATGATGAACATTACCCTTTCCAAACACTGATGATGTCAGCACCCTATAAGTAAAGCTGGAGAAGGGAAACCTCCCAGTAATCCGAATAGCGCGCTCTGCTAATGCATTTCTCTCAAGTGTCAAAACATAGTTAGGCAGGGGTTTGAATCCTGCAAATAGCAAGTGTGTGATTTTGGATGAGGGGAGTTTATGTCTGTGCAATTCTGTATGAAAGACATGTGCTTTTTGGCAATCAGGAGAACACACTACATGATGCACATTACCCTTTCCAAACACTGATGATGTCAGCACCCTATAAGTACAGCCAGAGAAGAGGAACCTCCCAGTAATCCGACTAGTGCGCTTCGCTAATGCGTCTCTCTCACGTGTCATAACATAGTTAGGTAGGGGTATGAGTCCTGCAAGTGTGTGTGTGTGTGTGTGTGTGTGTGTGTGTGTGTGTGTGTGTGTGTGTGTGTGTGGGGGGGTAGTAGGGTGTGTGTAATTGCAAGTGTGAGAGAACAGTTCCTTTTGGCAACTACTACAATACACCAGATGCTGCATATTCCCCCAGGAAACACATGTGATGTCACCACACTATCAGTACAGCCAAACAAGGCTAATTGCCCAGTAATGCCAATAGAGCACTCCGCTACTGGGTCTAGTACCACTGTCAGAGCACAGATAGGTATGTTTTGGAAACCCACAACTGCCACATGTGGTTGTGTCACACAAAATGACCATGTGTGGGTTGTTGTTCATAACAATGCATGACATTGCTTAAACCAGCAATGGCAATGCACACATGAGGTATGTGTGTGACACATACACATATATACCTGTGACCTTCAGTAGTTACCATGTCTGACAAGTGCCTCAAGTGGATAAATGGTATTTGCTATGCATAACATTATGACTGTGTCTTACTGTGCAGGGGCTGCATGTGGTATGTGTATATACAGTGCGAGTTGTATATGGTATCATCCTAACAGCGGGGGATACACATCTGGTCTGGGACATATAGTCTACATGTAGTCGATGAACAGGTGCTGCGTGTTCCCACCTGTTGTGGGAGTGGTAACATGTTGTTCCACTGCAATTCAGTGACTACATGCTGGGAACCTTTCAGCTAGTGTGTTGTAGCTACAGTAATGCTCACACACAATGTTCGGCTGGATGCAGTCCAGCCATATAAAGACATATCTAGAGACTGTCATATTCCCAGTGTTGTTAGGGAGGACAGGTGGGTTTCCTGTATATGGGAGGGTTGTGTGTGCCAAGCTATGAACCAGAAGGCAGTCCAACACACTGTTAGCTGCTCATGGATAGGCCCTAATGCTTTGTGCTGTGCCAACAACCTGGAGGTGTGTGTATCTGTGGTGCCTTGAGATACCACCCCCCTGTTCATGTGTGGTACATGTGTAGGGGACGGCAGGCATGGTATGAGGTATAACTTGGCAGTGATGGGTTGCACCTGTGAGCTGTGAATCAGGAATCTGTTACTGCACAGATATTGCAATTTACCCTGCTGAGGACAGTGTCCAGTGCATGCATCTTGCGGTGTACACTGCTGGTGTTGTGTAGCTTTACTGTTAGTGTACTATCCTGTGTGATACCCGTGGAGGTGGCTATGTAATCTGTGCCCTGCAGCAAAAGGCACTATGTGTGTATCAAGGGGCTTCACCAATATACAATGGCCCATGGGTGACACGTGCAAGCTGCCCCTCGCAAATCATTGTGGCTTCCCTAGCATGTAAGCACACACTGACAGCCATTGGATACCCTATGAATGACACTGGAGATTGAGCAGAATGTAGACATAGAACACCCTTCCTACATATTGTGGTAGCATAACTGGTGAGGGTATGATGGCAACCAAGGTCAGGCTCATACCAGCCCGTGCCACATGCTGAGAGAGCCCTTCTATGTTCCCTATCATGTAGTCCAGGGAGGTACGTCTCAGGTCATCCATAGTGGCATGGACAATGACTGAGTCATATGTGTCCATACCTCTGACTGACCTGTATGCATGTGTTATGTGGTGGACCATAGTGCCCCACTGGCATATCACTGTGACCTTCACCATGTACAGCCTGTTGAGTGGGACCCCACTGCAGCGGCCAAGAGAGGTACCTGACACATCTGTAGCAGGTGTGCTGTGTAGCCCTACAGGCTGTGAGTGTGTGGCACATGGGATGTGTGTGCCATGTGTGGCATGTGCTCTGTTCTGACTTAACATATGACTGTGTGCCAGCTGCTGCTATTCTGAGGCTCCAAGTATGCCCCAGTGTGTTCGGATTGCTGTCAGTGCGGATCTATGTCAGATTGGTATTGTAGTCACTGTAGTATGTTATGCCACCTGACAGGGTATGGCAGTACTGGGTTCAGAGTGCTCAGTCCCCAGATTAGCTATGTGGTTGCATCTCACACATGTGTTGTACGTTCCTGGCCAGGGGAGATGGTTGACTGCATACATGTGGCAGCTGTGACATTGCCACATGACTCACATAAACCACAACTGGACCATAGAGGTGATTCACAGGTTACCTTTGCACATGCTACCATAGTAGTGTGATTGCCATGGTGATTACCAACACATAGGGCCAATGGGGAATAACATACTGAAGATGAGTATGTGTGGGTGTACTGCTACTGATTTCATAGCGCTGGCATATATGACTGCACACGTGGGTAAATGCCAGGTAAGTCATATGCAATGTGTCACAGGCAACGTACATGCGAACAGGACAGACAGTGACATTCTGTCAAGTGGAAAATTGACATACGTATAGTATGCTAGTACGCTATGCAGATGTCAGTAGGAATCCACAGAAGCTCTGTAAATCTGCATTACTGGTGAAATCAGTGTTCCAGGGAACCTCAAGCAAACATGCATGCAAACAAAGCTACAGTAAGCAGGGCTGGAAGTAGTCGATTGTACAACAAAGAAGGGGTACCACTTCCAGTAGGTAACAGTGCAAATATGCAGGCACTATAAACATGTACCCAGGAATGCACATCTCAGATGTCCATGGTAAAACTGATATTATTTAATATTTAATTTAATTTAAATTAAATTGGTACTGCACACATATCAACATGCGAAAACATCCACATTGCATAGTCGTTTTGGGCAACATGCCACCATTAGTGTACATGTCCATCATTGTGTATCACTACTTGCATTACCTTCTCCCCTGTGCTACCTATGTATGCGGCTATCTGTTGACATCCTTACCACCGGTATGCAATAATGTGCAGCTGTTACACTATGGTACTTACTATGGGTGTAGATAACAATTCAGGACAGTCATACAGTTACTGCATCAGGCATGCTGGGATATACACACAATCATATCAGCACACTGTACTATTACCAACATGATACTAGTAATACACTTCTATGTAGTCACCCTGTGCATCAGCAACATGTTAACCTGTTCCTGCACTGATGTTGGAGATTGCAGGAGGTGGCACAGTTTCATCATATGCACAGGGTGTGAACTAGGTATGCCTGAGTCTGCCATTGATACCACCAATTGACATGTATGTGTATGTGTGTTGGTGAGGGACAGCAGCATGTATGTGGTAGCCCTAGGTGTTAACATTTCGCATGTGTGTATGCATGCACACAGTTCCACCTCATGGCTGCCTTATACTGGTGTTTGCGGACAGCCACAGACTGCAATTGGCAGGTCATACAGATCAGTGTCTGTGGCCATGGACACGGTACCTGTGCCTGGCAGGGGTGCTACGGACCATATCCGGTACTAAGCCAGACTGGGTACTGTCATCAGAAGCGGGAGTTTGTTGACTGGACACAGGTCCCTGTTGGGACTGTCCAAAACCACGTGCACGTGGTCTCCTGGGGCGGTCTGATGACAGCACAGACCCATCATTGCTGGATCTGCTGCTGGCACTATGGGGGTGTCCGAGGGGCCTGTTGTCATCTGCGCCGACTGCCAGCTGCTGCTGTTGCAGGCATACGGCCACGTCGACGCTGCAACCATCCACCATTGCCCCGGCTCATGGACATGTAGTTGTGGAACTGCTGTAATATGTCCCCACAATGTCTGTCTATGATATCGGTGAAATTACGGATAGCATCCGCGATGTCACGCATACTGTCAGTCATGGATGTGCGACATGCTTCCAGCTCCCTCAGACCCTGTCTGGTGTACCTTTCCATACGTGACTGTGCCTGCATGACAGCCCAAAACATAGCTGAGGTTAACAGACCTTTTTGGGCACGTCTGCCAGAGGCAGTACGCCCACGGATGCTCCCACGAGAACCCATGGGCAACTGTCTGTGTGGTACCATCTCAGGACCCTGCCCATGGCTGCTGTGTGGGGAAGCATGTGCCACAGATACCACATTACCCTTGTCAATGCCCACTGTATCCTGTCCATCACCTAGGGACATTGGTGACATAGGATGTACTGGCAGGATGACTGTGTGCAATGATGTGGTTGACAGCTGTGTACTGTCAATTGGCTGACCAATGATGGACCCTGACACACCTTCCTGTGCCATTACACAGATATCATCATTATCAGTACCTGTGGCACCAGATTCAGGTTCCCTACTGCAGGACACCAGAGCAGCACCAGAACCTGTGGGAGGAAGACAGGAAACACAGTTTACAATGTCTACACAATGTTACCAGTGATGCACACATGCACACATGCACACGTGGACACATGCGCACATGCACACATGCATACGTGGACACATGCACACATGCACACGTGGACACATGCACACATGCACACATGCACACGTGGACACATGCACACATGCACACGTGCACACGTGCACACATGCACACATGCACTCATGCACACGTGGACACAGGCACACATGCACACATGCACACGTGGACACAGGCACACATGCACACATGCACACATGCACACATGCACACGTGGACACATGCACACATGCACACATGCACACCCCACAGTAGACACACAGAGCACTACTGAGTTACACTATTATTACTAGCACTATCAGGACTATTATAGGTATTGTTAAAACACACTCACCAGCATGGATGGGCTGCCTTACTGTAACACCGGAGGGACCTGTAGAAATGAGGGGATTAATGTCAGTGGGCACAACTGTGCCATTGATACTGCGTATGATACAGTTCAGTAGTACACCAGTTGCCTTTCACATGTCAGCTGCTGATATTGGCAATATCACACCTGCACAATTACATACTATGTTGACAGCTACATACAAAGGACACACCTTACACATGCATAAACTAACAGTGTACAGAACAGTCAAGTGTACATATGGCATATTACCTGCACGCTCCATGTCGTGTTGCTGTGTGGATCCAGCCTCCATCATAATGCAGGTGTGTTGCTGTTGATGTTCCTGGGTTGGAGCCACAACACTTAAGAGTAGCCCCTCCAGTCTGGTGAGGGGGGGTTGTGTGGCCACCCCACCTCCTGTGGCGACCTGTTGCCTGTGGATATCCGACACACGCTGATGGACATTTCTGATTAATTCACTGCTGTGATGTCGTACCTGCTCATATGTCCTATTATGCGTGCCAATGTCATTTACCCTACAGACAAGGTCTTGCCACAGTGCAGCCCTCTCCTGCTGATTCTGGCTGGTGCGGGAAAACAGTATGTCATAATCCCGCACCAGGCTCTGGTGTATCTCTTCATCTTCTGCAGCAGAGTAGGCAGGATTTCGCTGACACGCCATGTCCCTGAAAGAGAACACAAACAGGATATCAGCAAATTATGTCAGCAAAATATGGCACACATACTATACATGATACTCAACTGTAGTGATATACTACTACTCCCATATGTAGCACGTGTGCGTCTCTTGGTGGATACACATGTACATGGCCAGATATCAGTGCTCAACCAACACCTGTGCAACAATACCTGCCACATTCCATACAATATAGTACCAAGCCCCATCGGTCAGCACACTGAGACAGGTCCAATGCACCACCTCACTCTGGGGGTTCATAACAAGGCACTGTATGTGGAACGTCATCCACTAGTGTGATCTGGACACAAAATAATCGGCCTGGATATACATATCCCACCACCACCACCAGCACAGTAGACTACTTTGATATATATGTGAATAGACAGATTTTCACTTGTTAGGACTGAGATGGTATCCATGCAGCCCACTGGGCCAGTGGAGACCACAACCCACAATGCTGACCCCTTTGCAAATGCTTCCCACGGACATCCCAAAGAATGCATGGAACATGCACACACAATTCTAACCCAGACCCTATGCACAAAGGTTAAGCATCCTGTCTGGTGGACCCCAGCCAAAGACAAATTGTATAACGATAGAAGGAGGCTACTGCAGGACAGAGCAGAATCACATAAAGGGAAGGCATCTGTGGTCGGCAGTAGTAATAAGCTAAGTTCTCTCATAACAACATCCAAGGCCAACTCTGAGAGGGAAATGGCCAAGGACACTATAGATAACCACAATGCCTTCTTCAGTTTTGTTAGACACAGGGACCAAAAGCCTCAGATATGCTCCGAGTTAGTACACAACTACATAAAATTCACTGAACCCACAGATATTGTCAACATTCTGGCAGACAGGTTCAGTGCAAATACCCCCCTCCCTCTCCCCCAAAATAAGAAATATTTATCACAGCTGAATGTAACCTCCCTGTCATCTCAGATGTCCAGATGAGGGCCGCCCTCGGCAAAGCAGAACACACAGCATCAATGTGACCTGATGGTATCCCTGGATGTGTGCTACGTGAACTCCAAGAGGAGCTACAACCGCATATAAAACTGATATTTAACCTTGGCCTTACTATAGGATATGTACCTGAACACTGGCATACAGCAACAGTGGTCCCACTCCACAAAAGAGGCACCTCTACTGACCCTGGGAACTATCGCCCCATAAGCTTAACCAGCCTGGTCTGCAAAGCTATGGAAAGATTCATTATGGGACTCATATACAGCGATATTGGGTACCTACAGACACTTGATCCCACCCAGTTTGCCTTTGTGAAAGGCTGATCCTGCCTTTTGAACCTGGTTGACTTTTTCAAAACAGTCACTACAGCCATTGATGAGGGCAAAGCAGTCCATACAGCCTACCTGGACTTGCCTAAGGCTTTCGACACAATACTCCTCTCAGGAATCATAGACAAGCTCATCAGCTTAAATGTTAATACATATGTCACATTATGGGTTGCAAACTCGTTGAACAACTGAATCCATAAAGTCAAAATTGCGGGAGCCATGTCAGACTCATAGCCAGTCACAAGTGGTATCCCACAGGGCTCTGTCCTAGGACCCCCCTTGTTTGGCATTTACTTCTCAGATGTGAAAGCAAACCTGGGCGGGTTGTGGATGACAAAGTTTCCAGATGACTGCGAACTAAGCGCCATAGTTGTTACAATAGCTGACACACACATCCTACAGACAGGCCTCACTGAAACGGACAACTGGTGCCAGAATCATGGCCTAACACTGAATGACATGTAATGTATAGTCATCCCCTTTGGGTAAAACAACGTACACACAACTTATCACATAGACATACATATAGATACAGACCAATGACACATATGGAGGGTTCACAGTATGTAAACTATTAAATTGTTACTTTACATTACCTGTGTTTGTCGCAGCTGGTTGCGTTACCATTAGTATAGGTTCCTGCTGCTGCTAGCTCAGCTTGATACTGACACTGATGACAGCTTCAACTTAGTTTGTCTTACGTGTGGTTTTTATTTGTGTTTTTATTTTCTTTTTTTCTTTCTTTTTCTCTCTCTCTCTCTCTCTCTGCCTCCAGACAGTGCAATGAAAGTATTGCATGTGTGGAGTGGGAGTACAGGATGCTTTTGTAGGTATCTGCATATGTCCATGTGATGGCCTCTGCACCAATTGTAAGCCAGCATTTGCTAATTGCATGGAGCCAGTTGTGTACTGATTGCAGTTCTCACTGTGATTTCAGGACAGTGCTATAAAAGGGTATGTGAGATAGGCGTTGCCCTTTCAGATTGTAAGGGCGGGGACCATGCTGGTATGCTGTGGACACTGTTCTGTGAGTGTAAAGGTTAGTATCTCTCTCATAATTCATGCTGTGTTGTAGATTAACATTTTTCCATTCATCTCTCCTGTTTCCTGTACTAAGTGTGTATGTACACTGACATATATATATATAAAGACATATATTTATATATGTATAATAACTGACATTATTACCTACTAGCTAACAACTAGCATGGCTGTTTCTGTTCACGCACTACTATTATAGAAATCCACTAGATTTGACAGTAAATATACATGACATGCTTTGTGTACTACACATCCTATATTCCCTTTACATTCATTCCTACTATTACATGATATACTTATTGTAGCACAATGTTCTTAGATAACAGTCATGGCTTAGTGGTAAGTCATGTAGACTACTGTTTCCAAGGTCCTGGGTTCGGGACTGACAGTGGGATTTTATTTTGCTTTTGAACTGACTACATGACCTGTCATTCAGAGTGACTAAGGCACTTTTAAGCAGTTGTAACAGGGTTAGCGCTGGTTTGCGTGGAGCTCACGCATGCGCACTGGCGTTCAGCTCCGCGCACACCTGCTTACAACCGCTTAACAGTGCTTACTCTGGCGCACACCCGCGCCATTTTCTTTGAATGAAATGAAAATGGGGAGACAGGAAAGTGGTGAAAAAATGGTCACAAAGAGGATAAGCAAGTAGGGAAACAAGCTTGGGTTTTGCAGGAGGGATGTAGGTAAGGCCCATAGCTGCCCATTTCTTCATCAGCAACAGCTGTGCATATGTTTGTAATTTGGTGTGACATTTGAAACCTTCCACCCCTGAGAGAGGTGTCAGGACAACAATAATACTTGTTGTACAGCCAATTGTAATTGACAGTTTCCATGTCCAGCAGACATGTGTGCGAAATGGGCAGCTATGTATGGGGCGTGATTTGTTTTGTGGGTACAGAGTGCCCTTTTTTTTTTTTTTCAGGTGAGAGTGGTATGTCAGGTAAAGGAAGTCGGTATAGATGGGGAGGTAGGTTGGGTAGGTCAACAGACAAGACAAACAAGACGCATACAGGGGCGGTGTATGACACGTGTGGGGGGGTTACACAATTGACGGGGACGGATGTTTGGATATCCAGAGCCCATGAGCCCACAGATGGCAACAGTGGAACTGATATCCCCACCCATGGGCAGTTACCACTGTTCCTTCACTGCCCAGGATGGGGCTGTGCTGGGGGCTGTGTAGGCCGGGCAACAGGCATGCCCGTTATTTGTGCCACCTGTGCCTCAAGCTGGTGCAGGGGCCCAAGAACAGATTCCTGGATCTCCCTATGCACCACAGTCCGGACGCTATGGAGGGTGAGTGGTGGTTCTCCTCTGGCCACACTTGCAGAGGGGGGATGTGCCCCATCCCCTGCAGCGCTTCCACCTGCAGGTGGCACAGTGCCACCGGAGGAGGGTCCAGACTGGGCACTACTGCCAAGTGCACTCGCCAGCTGAGGTGGGAGAGGTGGGTCCGCTGGAACCCACCTTCCCTGTCGTCCTATGTTTTGCATTATGTCATGACAGTTTGGGTTAGTAACATACAATACCATTCGCAATTAGTTGTAACAGCATGCATTAGTATTCCCATTAACCAAACACCCAGATATTCACACCATTGAACAGCGAGCATAACACATGCATAATTTGAACAGCAATACACAGTCCAACAACATGCAGGATAGATTGATGGCAACAGGCCATCAGGTTTGGATGTATGAACAGGGCAGATGCATTGACGTACATACAAATATGTATGACCCAACAGGACAAATGTCCAGGGGTGTTAATTGTGATTGCACATACCAATTTCACGTGGAATGGATTATATGTGGTTATAGGGTAGGGTGAAGAAAATATAATTAACACCTTCAAATACCAATACATATGCTGTACATTTCTAATAGCTGCAGATATATATACACTACAGTTCTACCTACAGTTTCCTATGTGATAACTACTTCAAGTTGGTGATATGAATGTTACTGCTACATCAATATACATTTTCATTTTTATTCATACACGTTCATATCTGGCTTTGTTCAGCTACATCATCCTGCTACATTTGCTTTATATAGCTATAGACAACTGTGGATGTTTGGTATTTCAGACTATCATACTATCTGCATATTGCAGACTGAGAGAAACATATCCAGATTTTAGGATACACATTCCAGCTGCAGCAACATTTTGAACACATTTCGCAGTTTGGTTCTGCTTGTCACATTCATTTCATTCTGTACTGACTGCAGTATACTTTATTCAGGGGTTATTACTACTTTATTGGTGGATTCATAACTCTTTCTCACACTCTCTCATTTGTTTTAATTTTTCAATTCAGGATGGTACTTACTTCTAGGCTTTATTGACATGTTTTACCTGTAGTTATTACAATCCTTTCCAACAGTCTCACTTCTGTCATGTTTCAGTATTTCAACAGGGATATATTTCACACATGTGATTTGCTCATCTTCTGCAGCTGTACTTTTCTGCCTGCTGCAGGTTGTGTACTGTTATATTACAGGTGAGGCATCTTTATTTCAGACTTTATTTCAGACATTTTCATTTTTCTGTTTGGATTACAGACTGCAACACACTTTTGTAATCAAGCAATACTTGCAAACACTTTTACACTGTTACTTGCACATTTTATTACTTAGTGACTACACTGCACTCTTTTGCTAACTGTCATACTTTTATATTTATTTACAGTTACAGGGAGAGGATTACTGACCTGCCTGGTGGTGCAACCGCACCAGCCTATCGCCATAGGCTCTGCGGTTCGCAGAATGGACACCTGCAGCTGTAATATAAATAAAGTAATATTGGAATACACATCTCCATAATATCAGCTAGGTTAATTTCTTACATACATAATTAAATGTAACTTACTCAGTAGTGGGGCGTTGGGCATTTGCCGGGCCTCCTGGATCCAAAGGTTCAGTTGGTCCTGCTTACGTCTCTTCAGGTCCGCATGGTGGTGACGGACCTGCTCACCAGTCCTTGGAATCCCTGTGGCACTGGTGAGATCATGAGCTAACTGGTCCCACGCCTCAGCCCTATATGCTCCCCACAGGACCTGGCCCTGCATGAGTTGGGCCTCATGATTGTGGACAAGGAGCCAGACCATATATCTGGACTCCTCAATGCCCCACCTCTGTGCTCGGAAGCAACTACCCTCACCTACTCGTGTCATTCTGGCTGCAAGTTAGTTATACAATCGGTTATGCTGTGTATTCCTGCCTATGGGGCTTATATATGCTGTTTTTCCCGCACTTATCTGTGATTGGCCATTTTGGAATTGCATCAGCTTCACAAAACCTGCTTTGTCATGCTCCTCTTTCTATTCGTTCCTATATATTTTCTATTACTGCATTTCTAAGTACAGCTGTCATGGCTTAGTGGTTCAGTACCTTGACTATGGTGCATGGTATCTTGCGTTCTAACCTAGCCACTGCTTTTTATATTTTATGACTGTCTAGACAGGCTAGGGGGTGTGTCTGTGTAAAGGCAGTTTTGATACAGCTTGCTCAACGTTGCCCGTCAGTTAGCTTGTTGGCACGGTGCACAGCTCCGCGCAAATGGGTTACGCTGGTTTACGCTTCATTTGGCTGTCAGCATGCATATTACGCTCAGCTCAGCTAGAGGCACACAGTTTCAGCGTGTTAAAACACGGCTCACCTATGGGCACTCATTTTGCACCTGTTGAACCATTGCTCACCTACGGGCACTCATTTTGCACCTGTTAAACCACTGCTCACCTACGGGCAGATGCACTCAACTTGTTAAACTATAGCTCAGCTATGGGCACATCTGGCATTTGTTATTATTTTGTTATCTCACATTTCTTCAGAATAAATGGCCTATTTCATTACATTTTACATAAAATATAATTTTATATGTGTACATATATGTCAGGGACTTGTTTCGTGCTTATTTCACTAAAAATAGAAATTGATGCTGTGGGGGCTCGAACCGTGACTGCCTGCTTTTCAGCCAACGTCTCTACCGCTAGGCTATTGCTTTTTGGTGCACTTTGCATAGTTAGTTCTTATATGCTTTTCCACTTACTGCTAACTGTGGCTGAGCTACGGGCATGCCCACGCAAACAAGCGCACTCACAGGCAAACATCTTTACAGTTAATAAAAAATATAACATGTTCATTTATATGATTTTATGTTCATAGTCTGTGGGGGCATGTGTTGTGCTGTGTTTATTCACATTTCCATGTACTCTGTCATGGGGGTCTACTTTGGGCACTTTTACTCTTCTGGGGGCGTGTCCGCTTGCAGGGCTCAGCCTACGGACATGCCCCCTACTGTCTTCCACGGACCGTGTTAGCCTTAGGTGTGATGCAGGATGCCCTCATGCATATGCATGACATGCTGACGTCACACCGTTTAACTGCAGCCTCCATGTAAGCCTTGTATCTCTTACACGGAGGCTTCGTGAATCCTGCCCTATATTTATAGCTGGAAGAGCTTACCATTCATATCAGCCATAGATGGTCTTACTTAAAAGAGCATAGAAAATAAAACTATTTTGAGCTTAGAAAATACATTAAATTTAGCATTTTATATTGCAAGGTCATCCAAAGAAAAACATAAAACTGATTACTATTTTTGTGACAGCTCTTTGTAGTGTATTTTTTTTTTTGCATGATTTGCATGCATTAATTGCTTGCTGCTTTGTAAACATGATTGCATTAGCATCACTATACATCTCTAAGGCTGCAATTTTATGTAGCATTATACAATGTACCGATATGCACTTCATAAGTCAAGATGAAAAAAAACAAAACTGTCTTATAAATATGCACAGGGAGCATCTTACTAATCTGTCATAAAACAGCTTATAACAGTAAGAGTTAAGAGAGGAGTACTGAGAAACTGAATGAGACAGACAGAAAGAAAGAGAGAGAGAGAAAGGGAGAAACAGAGAGAGAGAGGGATACATTATTCTTTTGTATGGAAAAAAATCACACACTTAGGTAGCTGGAATCAACAAGAAGAAGATTTAGAAAGAAATTGCTTCTATCTACATTTAACTACAGAAGATACTGAATGGGGTCAAGAATTGCTCACAGCCTGATTTCTCTGAAAGAGAATCTGGACACATATTTGTTTTATAAAAAAAAATCTGTGGTTTGGGAGATTTTATTTTCCCAGTTATTTGTAAAAGTTCCTATTTGGCTAAAATCATTGACGGCTTACATAATAACAAATAAACAAGCATAGACAGACATACACTTTAATGATGCTGCAAACATGTTGAAGAGCATGCAGCAGTATATTTTTATTTTTATTTATAATTTTACTTTTTTTTCCACTTCCTATAACTAATTAACAGTTGTCCTCAGGGAACTCTTCTCATTCACTAGGTGTACTGAACACAATTAGCATGCCATGGACTAACTAGTCTGACCCATGTTTAAGGCTAATTGTGAGACTGTTACCCTGGTTAGCTTCATAATGTTGTAGTGGAGTGGAGACCTAGATTGCCACAATGTTTGTACTACTATTCATGCTTCATAGGTGGGTGTGCAATGAGGCAGCTGGCATACTTTTCCACCCCATAGTGAAAAGCCACTGCCCATCCTCCCCGTAGACAATGCCTCCTCCTTTTGTCCTTGGCCTCTACTGAAGATCAGCTGTGAGGGGAGAACAATTCTGTGCACCTCCTCAGGATGCACATGCCATCTTCCACTGTTAGTGCCATTTGATGCCCAAACCTCTAACTGAACTCAGGTAATCTGGGCCAAAATCAGGACACTGTCCCTCTATACCACTGTTCTACCTAGGCACCAATATACACAGTAAATGATGTTCTTATTAAGCTTAGTTTAAGGTCATTGTTAGCACACACCCTCATGCATTAGTAACAGAATAGTTCAGCCACTTTTAATAAAGCTAGCAAAAGAATCTTTTTCAAAAAATGCAAAAATGAAAATCTGAGCTACATTATTTAAATTTGGACTCAGTTTATTAGGGAGGCAAATAAAAGCAGCATTCTATCTTCTCCAAGGAAGATGCCACAATATGAGCTGAAAATGACTGAATTTAATATCTGTCTTTGTTTTTGGTGCCATTCAAATGGAGAACAGTACTTATTGGCCTGAAAGATTATAATTGACATACCATACTGTAGCTGTCCTTTCTAGGCTTTGGAATATTGATTAAAATGTTGTCCATTCTCCATAGTGATTATGTTAGGGTGGGAGGATGACATAATGGTTAAGGTGCTTACCTTAAAGACACAAGGTGCAGGGTTTGAGCCTAGTACTATTCTATGAATCTATGAACCTATGTTAAACCTTCCGGCATAACAAAACCATCTCAAGAAAATCTGAATGTATTACAGCATGAAGTCTAAATAAAAAGCTTCATTTCCTACAAGTTTTCCTCACCCTGGTTATTGTAGACACCTGTGCATTTATTGAGATATGGTTTAAAGATGGCAGTGCAGGGCTATAATTCTGTCCACATATTTAGACCAGTTACTTGCACAGGAGGGAACAAAAGGTGGATGTCAAGGTGTCTCAATCTACATAAAAAAATCCCTCCAGGCTGATGATGTGCTTGAGCTTCTTAATGTCTCATACCATACCCTTGCAAGATATAGATCCCATACTATGACCCAGGACGCCCAAAACACATACTTAAATATACTAGAGACACTCCCCATTCAACCCAAATACCGTATTTATGGGAGACATTAATTATCCTACTATAAACTGGGAATCATACATGACCCGAAACATTCAGGTCCAGAAATTCCTGGACTTTGTAAGCACGAGCACCCTGGCCTAGCATGACAGTATTCCCAGTAGGGGTGCTAACATCACTGACCTGCTCGTCACAAACATGAGAGACTGTTGCACCCCCAGCCCACCAACTGAGTGACTCACTGATCAGTCTGAACCATAAAGCTGTCTCCTTTGAAATAAAAATAATATTTATGATCCAATTATTCTAAGGCAAACATCTTACTATTAAGTGACACTCTGGCAAAATTTCAAGTGGAATTGCTCATGGGAACCTTGTATAATCATGTTAATTACTGCAGAGAGACAACAGTTCTCACCCAGAATAAAAACTAAAAAAAAAAAAAAATCCACCCTGATGGAATCCCAATGTAAATAGTTTGTATAAGAAACTGAAGAAATTCATGGCAATAATAAGGAAGTGCAGTGCCCAGTAAGGTAAAAATCTCACTCATCAATTTATACAAGTAACTTTTGGCTAAACAAATCCACCAAAGCCAAATCTGAGGTATAAATAACTTCCTAGGCAAAGGATAATCACATGGCATTCTTTAGCTATGTCCACAACATCAAAGACAATGTACAACAATGTGCTGAACTAATTGTAAATGGAGCCAACTATACTGAGCAGAAAGATAAAAGCTAAATCTAGTGGTCAAGAAATTTAGTTCTACTCCCTCCCCCACAATCTCCAAGGCCAAGAACACTGCATCGATGGGCCATGATAATATTCCAGAATGCGTCCTTAATAGAATGAAACATGATTTATCAAGACCACTAGAATCACTATTTAACTATAGCCTGCAGACAGGATTAATTTCATGTGAATGAGGACTGTAACTGTTATCCTTCTGCACAAGGTCAGGCCATCGATGGACCAGAGTAACTACAGACTCACAAATCTGACTAGTCTAAAATGCAAAACCTTGAAAAGAATTATCAGTGAAATGATAAACAATGACATAGAAAATGTTCTAACCCAGAATCCAGCCTGGTTTGGATTCAGCAACAACAGGTCATGCCTACTTAACCTGGTGGACTTCTTTGAGTAGGTCCCCAAAGCACTGGACAAGGGCTAACCAGCGCATACTGGCTACCTTGACCTGGCCAAAGCATTTTTCATATTACCGCACTTTAACACTAAAGACAAACTCACAAAATTAGGTATAGGCCTCTATGTCACAAAGACAATTACCAGATGGCTCACATGTAGTACCCAAGAAGTTAAGGCAGGGGAGTGTACCTCCACAATGAGGCCAGTCACAAGCAGAGTCCCTCAAGACTCTGTGCCTGGAACACTCCGTTTTGACATCTACTTTTTCAAGTCAACGCCAGCATCAAGGGCTTCTTGCTGACCAAATTTGCATATGACTGCAAACTAGACACAGCTGTCGAATCCCCCAAAGACACAGATACCCTCTAATAAGGCCTGACACAGACTGATTACTCGTACTAAAGCTATGGTCTAAGATTCAATGCCAATAAAGGCATAGCAGTATCATTTGGGAAAATAGCTCCCCCAAGAAACTACTACCTTTATAATACACCCCTAAAAGTATACCCACTGGTTGGAGAATTGGGAACACATGCAGAAGGTAACCTGGCCTTTGAACATCATGTTTCTACTCTAATAATGAAATAATTCTATATTTCAGAACTTGTAAGGAAGGGTATGTTATCTAGGTCCAAGGTTTTCATTCTTCTGCTGTACTTGGCCATCATCAGTTGAATTACTGAGTACAACGCCCCCTTCATTATATGCCTGCACATGAAATGCGACAGCTGGATTGTCCACAGATGTTCCTCACAAAAGGACTATAGGTCACAAACAACATGTCCTAAGTGGCTGACCTCAAAAATCTGTCCTTGTATTCAGTCTCCTGTAGACTACAGAGAGATGATCCATGCCTAGACTGCAATGTATCCACTGATCCTACTCTAATGGACCTGTTGCGCATCTGAAAAACAAATAGCACAAGAATTGCACAATCTAGGCACATAAATCTCATCTGAAACATAAAGAGAGCATGTTGGAGGGACAAGTATGTGTCTTATTGACTATCCCTTCTTTGGAACAGGTGTCCAATCCATGTGAAGTAGAGTTCTTCCCTAACCCAATTCCAGTTCAAACTGGGCCAATGGATGGAGAATCAGAAACTTAACCCTTGTTTGGCACTTGTGTCTCTAGCAGACAGACGCAGTCTGTAAATTCTTGAGCATGCACGTCCAGACTTGTCAGATACATTTGGGAAGGATGGTTGGGTGTAAAAAGGCCTCCTGGGGTCGTTAGCTTTATAATCACCTCTGAAACTATGAACTTATACAGAATATAATTAAGCAGTGTTTCTGGCTACTGTTTCAGCTTATCATCATATTTATTATTATTATTTATTTATTTATTTGCATTTGTTTACTGGGAGGTCTACTGGGCCAGGGTGAGCCCGTTTTCAGTAGAGACCCTGGGAGAAAAGCTCCAAAAACAAATATGATAATGCTACAGAATCAAAATGCAGAAATCTTGCAGTGATGGTACAGAACACTACATTACAGAGTAGGTGATCCAATAAAATAGATAATACTAGTCATACAGATGTTAGATTTTAAGTATGCAAGCCAAACAAGGATACGGTTGATGACATGGGATAATAGCGAATGTGTGAACAATACAGTATTGCAGCTTTGCAGTAGAGAGGGAAAGATGGAGAGCAGCAGATTAAAGATTCTGAGAGTGAGTGACAGCCTTAGAGCTATTGCTATATAAGCATCAAGACTGAATAGAAGATATGGTAGGTAAATGATATAGTAAATTATGTGTGGTTGGGTGGCACATTTTGGACTTAGTAAGTTGGAAGCACCGAATGTATATATGCGGAGTCTGAGCCATAAGTAAGATGGGGAGGAAAAGTAGGAAGGTTAGGAATATTGTTTTTTTTTTATAGTCAGTGCTGGTACATGTACATAGCCAATGGGAGAACAGGTGTTGGTTCAGTGAAGTCTTAAAGCAGTCAAGGTTGCTAGTAGACCTAATTGAAGGAAGGAGAGCATTCCATAGTTCTGCTATAGCATATGGGTAATGCATTTGAAAGGTTAGGTGGAAAGGTTAGGTTTTGCTACATTAAGGACCATCTGATTGACTTATCACAGAGGTCTATTTTGGTGACACATGGTGAACAGAGAGGAGATGCAGAACAACTAGAAGGTGTATAGGTTAGCTTATGAGCTGTGGTTAGGTGCAGGCATGTTAGATGTCGGGGAAGTTCTAGCCAATTTAGATGTTGGAGTAATACACAGCTGGGGGAGAAGTGTTTGGCGCTGGTTACAAATTTTGCAATTTTCTTGTAGCATGAGTACAGTTTGGATTTAAGAGAGGATTGTTTATTAGTAAACAGAGATGCACTAGCAAGGATGGAGTAGAAAGGAAGGTGAGAAAGTGTTTGTGTCTGTACAAGATGCCTTGTTTCTGATGTTTTTTATTTTGATGTTTGTGTTAATATACTGAGCACAAGTTAGGTGTTCATCTATGATGACCCCTAGAAGTTTGGTATATGGGACTACTTTGAGGCAAGTGTTGTTGAGTGAGTTGATGGTAAATTCATTTTTGGTTAGGGGTGTTTTTTTTTTGGCGGTGAGTAACATGAGTTTGATTTTATTAGCATTTAGGGCTAAATGGTTATTGTACATCCAGGTTTCAGTGGAGGTGAAGGCATTTTGGGTAAGTAGTTCTGAAGTATTCTTTGCCATGCAGATGATGGTGGAGTCATCGTTACATTGAATGACATTAGCATGGAGTATGCTGGTATAGAAATCAGTAAAGAAAATGCTGAAGAGAAGTAGAACCAGTATGGACCCTTGTGGTACTCCAATACTGATGTTGAGAAAAGGACAGAGGGATTGGTGCCATCTGGTTACTTGTTGTCTGTATGTAAGCTAGTTGGAAAACCAGCCTAGTGTAGGGGGAGATATGTCTAAATTGGAGAGTTTGGACAGAAGAAACGGGTGGAAGACAGTATCAAATGCCATGGAAAGGTCAAGAAATAGTGAGGAGACAAGATATCCTGATTCTCAAACATGGCTGACTGTGTCCAAGAAAGATATAAAAACAGTGGTGGTGTTATGACTAGGCCTAAACCCATGTTGATTTGGGAAGAGGAGGTTGAGTTGTAGTAGGTAGTTAAGTAGTTGGCTATGGATACATTTTTCCATAATTTTGGAGATGGGAAAGAGGATGGAAATTGGACAGAAGTTAGATATATCATTATTGTTTCCACCTTCGCGTAGAAGAGGATAAATGCCTTTTTCCAGATGGTAAGAATGAAGGACTCTTGAATGGATCTGTTTAGTAGTATACTAATGGGATAGGCTATAGCATCTGCTGATTTTTGGAGGAATTCTGGCGGTAAGTTATCTGGAGCCTTTGATCCAGGTTTAAGTTTAAACAGGATTTTTTTTCTTTATGGTGGAAGTAGGTATGGGTACGAGACAGAAGTTTGGACTTGTTGTAGCAGATGGGTCTGGGGGCAGTGGGTTGATTAGTGGGAAGTTGGCAATGTGGTTGGCTAAACTGTTTTTAAAGAATGGGTTAAAAAGTGAGGCAGTTTCATCTGGGGCCATGTTTGGATCAGGGAGAGATTATTGTTTATGCCTGGGTATAATATATCGCTTAGGGACCTCCAGATCTTTTTAGGATTTGCATATTGTCATCTTGCAGAGTAATATAGTAGTCTTGTTGGTTTTTGATGACAAGCCGCTTTATTTGATTACGCAGTTGTTTGTATTGAGCGAAGTCTGCAGGATTTTTACTTGTATGCCATAATTTCCAGGCCTTATCCCTAGCTTTCATAAGTTGTTTGGTGGATTTGGTAAGCCGTCTGGCCTGGTTGGCGTTCAATCTGCTATGTCGGAGAGAAGCAAGATTCTCAAGTACATGGAGGAATGTTGATTTAAAGAATTAATTCAGTGGTAGGACTTTAAGTGGATGCCAGTTGATATTTCATAGGGTATTATTAAAGGTAGTTGGGCAAAAGTGACATAGGTCTCTGGTACGCTTATAGTGGTGTATATTACTCAATGGAGTTGATTTGTGAATTATGTATGCTGGTAGGTGATCACTAATGCTGTTAGGTAGACTGCCAGTGGAAGAGATTTTATTAGGGTCAGAGACAAGGACCCAGTCTAATAATCAGCTGTTGCTTTTGTTGGGTCTGGTTATGGTAGTAATGAGTTGGGTATACTTAAATAGGTTGATACTGTTTGTTGAGTGATAATGTATGATGTATAACCAGTTAATATTCAAATCACCAAGTATTTCATTCTTTATATTTTTGGATGACCAGGCTAGTATTTCCTCAAGTAGTGGGATATTGTTACCTGGTGGGATATGTGTGACTATAATGCAGATTCTTTTACTGTTATTCATTTTCAAGTAGAATATTAGTATTTCGGCTATAGAAAATGTGGGAGTGGGTTTGTTATATGGGACTATATTAAAAGTGTTATGATATATGACAGCAAAGCCCCCACCATTTTTTCTGGGCAAATCTGTTCTCAGGCAAGAGAAGTTCGATGGGAGGAATTCAGAGTTTTTAATATAAGGTTTTAGCCAAGTCTCAGATGCTGCTGCAATATCTGGCTTATAGTGTTCAATCCAGGCATAGAGATCTGGAATTTTGCTTCTGATGCTTTGGAGGCTGATGGTAGTGAGATAAGGGTTTTGTGACAGTTCTTGTGATAAAGAGGTGAGTGAGTGGGTCCAGGACTGGGGTGAATGTCACCACATAGTATTAGGTCGTGGTGAGTATGTATGGGATTATCGGGTTGCAATTTTTTCTTTGTGTTGTATTCATGTATGGAGGTTAGTTTTATTTTAGTTTTTACATGTAAGGTTAGAATTTTTAGCTTTTTAAGGAGGGGGTACCTGCTGTATATAGAGAGGGTGATGTGTCAGAAAAGTGAGTGAGTTTGGGCAGAACAGTGGCAGTTACATGAGTGGGCTTGTAATATTCATGTATGGTTTCAGGAGAAGTGAGTAGTTGCAGAAAGAGGAAGGATAGAGAGAGATAAAGTAGTGCTAAGTTGGTGATGAATGGCATGTTGTGATGGAGGGGTATGTAGGGTAGTGAAGAGTAATGTTTATTTGTAAGATAAACTGGAATGTGAAGACAGCGTGGTGGAGTATAAGGGACTTGGGATGTGAGATGGTCAATTATACAGTTAGAGAAATGGGGGTGAAGTGAAGAATTAATTAGTAGGAGGTTATGACTGGGTGAGCAGTAGAGGTAGATGGGGCTTTGGTTAGGATAAATGTAATTGATGTGGGGGTGGATGAGAATGGGAGTAGGGTAGGGTAGGGGAGTGGAGTGAGCCCGAGCAAAGTGAGGGCAAATGGAGACGGCACAGCCAAGAGCAGCAAATCACTGTGCTTCAAAAAACTATCATTGGGACTTGCACTTAAGTTTATCAGTGAGTAGTACAGTGTTTAGAGTTGAGTGACTAGGTGAGTAAGGACAGATGTTGATAATGTATGGTTTAGAAAAGAGAAGAGACAGGCAGGAAATTCTTAGCCTTTAGCACACTTTCCTGAAGTTAGTTAGGTGCCAAAGTGATACAGAGACTAGGGAGAGAGATGCATACTCAGTAGGGGTGGAAGAAAAGTGGTGGTGGTGGGGGGGGGGGGGTTAGTGAGCCAAGAAATACATGTACACACTGCATTCTAGTTTAATTTGAAAAAAGACAAAAAATGCTTTTAACACCATGTCAGGAAGAAGCAATTGGGACACATATGTACAACTTATGATGTTTTTATTGATTTATTTATTTATTTTTTGTTTGTTTGTTTCTTCCCATCTTTGGCTAGAGAGGAACAGTCCTTGTATTGGTTTCAGGGCCGGTAGATAGAATTTCAGCCAGGTGTGTTCAGGGTGGGGGGGGATTGAGGTCATTTTTCTGCATAGGTGACTACTGTAAAATAAAAGACAGATGTAATGACATTAAGACAGTGAGCTTAAGGTGGTAAATAATTCTCTGGAAGAGAGAAAGCAATTAATGGAGAGGTAGTGAATATTAAAGGTAAGCAGAAAGAATGAAATAGAAGGTACAGAACTGAGAGAGAAAAAGTGAAGGTTGTGGGCTGGAGGGTAAGAGAGAGAAAAGGCAGAAAGCCCAGAGGCTAGACTCCTAGGTTTACAGGGATCAGTAGAAAGGGAAGGGATGAATAGCAGGGCATGAGGAGCTTGAAAGGAGAGTAACTTAGTTTACAGCACAGATTTGGAGAAAGGGCCCTTTAAGTAGGTACTGGGAGAAGAAAAAGCACACAGATAATAGCAGAATGGTCAAAGGAAGCAAGCATTACCTCTAAAATTTGGAGTAGGCAAAAGGAAGAGAGAAAGCAGAACATAGTAAGGTCAAGGGATGCTAGTGTTTAGTCAAGCTGGAATAAACAGAAGGAAGAGAGAATTCAGTTGCCAGTACCCAAATACTACATGAAGAAATTCAACAATATAAACAGATTTCACTTTCCAATTATACAGCAAGACAGTAAACAAGCAAGCAGCAGTTAATAAAAGAGACAAAATTTCAGCATTTTCAGCAGTTAATACACAGTGCTAGGTTTCAGCATAAATCACATGAAGTCAAGCCTTCACTTACAGATTAGTGATAGTACTATCCAACAAACAAGTCAAATGGGTAGCTGCTCTTAGGTTTTACACACTTTCAGAGTATAATACAGGTGCCTGGAAGTCCGTTTCATTTGAATAAAAGACAAACACTAGGAGGACAGTACAAGTAAGGCACAAGGACTAAGAAGCCAAGTGTGCGCATCTGTTTGTTCGTAGTCTTAGCACAGTAAACACATTAGGTACATTTACATCTACCAACTTGTAGTTACAGGCAAACAGCAGTGTTACATTTATACAACCTGTAATTACAGGCCAACAGCAGTATTACAGAGCAATATATAATAACAGTATGCAATAGGCAGGAAGCCAGTACTAAAACAGAGAATGCTCGTGCAGCAATATCGCTGCTAGTAATCTTATTCCATTAGTTAAACATGCCCAGTATAGGTTCATAGGTTCATAGGTAGGTACTAGGCTATTGGCCCAAAGGTCTAAGTAACCCTAGCCAACAAGGTTCCCTGGCTTACGCCACCCAAGAAAGATATTTTCCTGTGCCCCTGTCGAGCAGAGTCACCAAAGTGATTCCTGGGGTGTATTTCCTATTTCCCATCCACTTATCAAGATTTTTCTTGAAGAGAGCTAATGAGGAACTTTGCTTGACATAGATGGGTAGCTTGTTCCAGAGTATGGGAAGTCTCTGGAACAGGAATCTATCCCTCCAGCATGTCCTGTTTATTGTGGTGACAATATTTAGGTCCCTAGAGCATGTAGCTTGGAGGGACTAGGATTTCTTTAGGTGTAGCATGTCCAACAGCTCCAGGTTTAACATAGCTTTATATGTAAGGCAGAGATCGCCTTGGAGTAGGCAATATGCTATGGAGTAAAGCTGGAGTTTTTTGAGATGGTCAGTGTAGAGCATCTGTTTGAGGCCAATAATCATCTTTGTGAGGTACTTCTGTGGCCTTTCCAGTTGCTGCAGATGTCTTGTGAGGTACATTCCAAAAGGGGCATTGTACTCTACAATGGGTCTAATGAGTGTCGAGTAGAGGGGAATAATGACCTCTTTTTTCCTAAATGAGAACTCTTTTGTGATGAGGTGTGCCACGTACAAGTATTTCCTGACTACTGTGGCAATGTGATTATCAAAGGAGAGACTACTGTCCACCTGGGTCCCCAGGTCTCTTATCACACATTCGGTGTTAAGTAGACTGCCGCCTATATGGTAGTTCATGGGTACAAAGTTTTTACCAAAGGGGTTGACAATGCACTTTTTGGCATTGAGCTTGAGGCCATGGCTCTGACACCAGGCATCTGTCTCAGTGAGGCCCTTCTGTAGGATGTCCACATCATTTGGGGACTCAACTATGGCTCATAGTTTGCAGTCATCTGCAAACTTCATTAGCCAAAGGCTTTCTGTGTTAGCCTGTACTTCAGAGAAGTAGATACCAAACAGGAGAGGTTCCAGGACTGAACTCTGCAGTACTCCACTTGTAACTGGTTTGAAGTCAGATTTGGAGTCTGCACCTTTTACAGTGTGGGTTCTGTCATTGAGTCAATTGGCAACCCATCTTGTGACACAGGGATTTATACCTAGTTTAGTGAGTTTAGCTATAATTCCAGAATGGGGGATGGTGTTGAACGCCTTGGCGAGGTCAAGATAGGCTGTGTGAACCACCTTACCCTCATCTACAGCTTTGGTGACTGCCTCAAAGAAGTCGATCAGGTTCAGGAGGCATGATCTGCCTTTCACAAACCCGAACTGGGTGGGGTCCAGAGTTTGGAGGTTGCCAATGTCTTTGTTTATGAGTTCCATGATGATACATTCTATGGCCTTACAGACCAGGGTCGTCAGGCTAATAGGGATAGTTCCCGGGATCAGTGGTGGCTCCCCCTTTGTGGAGTGGGATAACTGTTGCTGTGCTCCATTAAGTGGGCACAAAGCCTGATGTGAGACTATGACTGAACATGATGCTTAGGTGGGGGGCCAGTTCATTCTGAAGAGAACAAACTAAGCTCTGCTCTAGCTTTCTTACTTATAACTCATGTTTATGATGGCTTAGTAAGGTGTAAATGAGCTACATATTTCAATGTACTGACTTATATGGCAAGCACACAGGTTTTCGGAGGGACAGGCATCTGTGTTGGGCCTAGAGACAAAAGAAAGTTTAAAAGAAGGCACCAAACAATTTCAGAGCACTAAGTAACCTCTGATGAACAACTCTGGGAGGGGACAGGTCAGGGAGGGTCAGAAGGAAGTAGGTAATAGAGAGAGGGGGAGAGGGGGAGGGGTTGGATAGAGGAAGTAGGTGTTAGAAATAGTTTAAAGGGGCAGGAGGAGAAGAAGCAAGTGTTAGAAGAAACAGTTTAAAGGAAAAGGGGTGATAAAGTAATGAAGTTTTATAGCAGAAAAAAGTGGGGAAAAAAAGAGAGAGAGAGTGTGAGTGTACAAAGGAACAGAGATGTAGTTATGGCAGGGGCAGAGCCAGGAGCAGCAGATCCCTATCCTTCAAAAAACTATCACTGGGACTTGCACTTAATCTTCTCAGTGAGTAGTATAGTGTTTAGAGTGGAGAGACTAGGTGAGTAAGGACAGATGTTGATAACGTATGGAGTGAACCCTTGTTTAGAAAAGAGAGGAGACAGGCAGGAAAGTCTTAGCCTTTAGCACACTTTTCTGAAGTTAATTTGGTGGCAAAGTGATATGGAGAAGATAGATGCATACTAAGTGGTGGTGGGGAGGGGGGTTAGTGAGCTGAGAAATATGTGTGTATGCCACAGCCTAGTTTAACTTGAAAAAAGACAAAAAATGCTTTTAACACCAGGTGAGGAAGAAGCAGTTAGGAGACGTATGTATAGCTTGTGATAGGAATTTTTTTATTCTTTTTTTTTTTTGTTGTTTCCTCCCATCCTTGACTAGA
Organism: Protopterus annectens; assembly: GCF_019279795.1. NCBI lineage: Eukaryota > Metazoa > Chordata > Ceratodontiformes > Protopteridae > Protopterus > Protopterus annectens. The sequence goes on along the minus strand of NC_056725.1, from coordinate 1,065,318,787 downwards.
GAGCAACAGTCCTTGTATCGGTTTTAGGGCCAGTAGATAGAATTTCAGCCAGGTGTGTTCAGGGTGTGTGTGTTGGGGGGGGGGGTTGAGGTCACTTTTCTGAATAGGTGACTAGTATAGCTTGTAATGGTGTTTTTTTTTTCTTTTTTTTAAGAAAAGTATAATATGTAAGCAATGTAGAGAATCCAGCAATGGTTAAAACAAGGAAAGGAAATTTGACACACTAGGTAAGATAATAGAAAGCAATCCAGTAATGAAGAACATTTATTTGAAAAGACAGGCGCTGACATAGAAACAGTAAGAAATGCAGATCCAGTGCTATATCCTCTGGAAGCAAAGATGTTAAAATATAAAAAACTAAGCAAGAGAGTACAGCTTTGATGCTACGGCAATATGATGCAGACTACATTCCAAAATAGTGGAAACTAGGCACCGATGCGACAGTTCTAAAAAGTTGAGCTTTAAATAGAGAAGAGAATTATCGACCCGTTAGCTTGACTAGTTTTATTAGCAAGTATTTTCAGATTTTTTTACATAATGTTTTCATTACCATTTAAACAACTGGTCGATGCTTGCATGAGTTGAAGACTAAATGTTCATATTTTAGTGATCTACTGAATTTTACTGATTGATTAATATAACTGATGAAAGTCTGGCTACCAATATGTAGTATATCTTGCTTTGGCAAAGGTCTTTGACATAGTGCCTCACCATAGCTTACCTTAAACCCTACTTACTTAGTCAAGAGATGAATTCTAGCATTATGATGTGGATTGGTACCTAACTACTAACTCATAAAAGCAGAGTTAGGGTCTGTATATGTTTTCATCCAAGACAATAGCTGGCCAAAGAGTTCCACAATATTCTATACTAGGGCAGTTTTTTTAATACATTTACAGGAGAAGTTACAGTTATCAAAGGCATTTGGATTTCTTAGTTGGCAGTAGACACTATGATAAGAACCAACCTGAGAGACTAGCATTGGCTAACATAGATTATACAACAATGCTGATTGGCTGCATATCTCATAGTAGAATACTGGTATTTCTTTTAATACAAAGAATGTGTTATAACATATTTGGGGTCACCTAAGAAGGGATATCTTTACACTATTAGTAGTCAGATTTTGCCATCTTTTGATATAGCAAAGATCTGGGTGTTAGCAGAGACAGTGGCATGAAGTTTCAGGTTAATGTCAGCATCCCAATTAGGAGGAACTGTGTTGTAATGAGAGATACATTTTAAACCATTACTAATAGATGGGGTGATGTGCTACTAATGCTATAATAAATCACTTATTCATCTATTCTTTAAATATTACGGGTCCTCGTGATGCTACAATGTGCACTCTCTTTAAAAAATGGAATAAATACAGAAAGCATATAACAAGAAATGTTATCCCTTTAGGAACCTTAGTAATAAAAAGTGCTTAACACGTTTTCTTTCATTTATTTTTATATGTGGTAGAGAACTGGGGAGACACAATGATGCAACAGGACGTTTAAGCACCTCACAAGAAGTTGTATGGTTTGGTTCCCAGCTGGGTTGCCTTCTATGTAGGGCCTGCATGTCCTCTTTATTTTTATGTTTTTTTTTTCCTGTTACTCAGGATTCTTCCCATATTCTAAAAACATGCAGTAGGTTAACCGGGGACACTAGATTGCCCAGAAGTGTGCATGTGTGCATGTCATATACAGAAAAAAGACCTGGCAACTTAATTTTATTTCTCCGTTTCCCTTGTTAACTCCACTGATAGCAGAGGTTTTCCATAGGGTTACTCTAAGAGTTAGCTTCAGCTTGTAAGAAAGAGAGAGAGAGAGATACAGAGAATGTGGTACACAGTTTCCCTTCAATAGGTAAACATACCTTGCTACAATACTTATTACTAGATTCTTAATAGGTAAACATACCTTGCTACAATACCTATTATAGCAATAACCCAAGCCTGGGTGTGGGTAATGCTAAATTTACCCACGGTTGGCGTGGTTTGGTCCCGAGGGCGAAGCCCGAGGGACCAAACAAAGTCAACCGTGGGTAAATTTAGCATTACCCACACCCAGGCGTGGGTTATTGCTATTATACCATGACATTATTTAAGAAAAGAAACTATTACTTTTCTTAAATAATGGCATAGTATAATGCCTGTTTAGTGCCCTTCCGCAGATGTCTGGCATCCGCGGCAGTTCTGATGTACTGCGCGCCTGCGCAGTACATCAGAGTTGGCAAAAGCAACGAGAAAGCAAGATCTCCGTTGCTTTTAGTGTTCGCTATGTTAAATGAGTTTAACATAGCGAGACAGTTTTAAAATAAGCAACGGACATCTCCGCTTGCTTATTTTAAAACTGTCTCGCTATGTTAAACTCATTTAAGATAGCGACACAAAAGCAACGGAGATCTTGCTTTCTCCGTTGCTTTAAACATTGTCTCGCTATGTTAAATGGGTTTAACATAGCGAGACAGCTTTAAAATAAGCAACGGAGATCTCCGTTGCTTATTTTAAAGCTGTCTCGCTATGTTAAACCCATTTAACATAGCGAGACAGTGTTTAACGAGTTATACTAATGGAAAAAGTCCGGGCTTAATCGGACCTTTTCCATTAGTATAACTCGATTTACAACGGGCACGCTGGCCAATCAGCGTGCACGTTTTGGGGGGGTCATGGTATAATACTAGATTCTTAATAGCTAGACATACCTTGTTACAATGCCTATTATTAGATTATTAGATTTCAGATTAGCATGTATCAACTATCAAGAGTTTCCTTTTAAAACTCAGGAACAAACAACTAATACTGAAGAACAAGTAGCTACTTGTTCTATATAAGTTGTGTAGTCATCTAGCTCTGTAAACTGTGAGAACTTAAGTCTAAAATAATTACATGTCTGTTGTTCTCAGTATTTTATCTGACTGTATATCCTTTTTAAATATGATGTAAATTTTCGGTCTTGTTTTTCATCTGGCCTGAGTCATGGTCCAGCCTACGCAATTGGTAAGAAAGTTTAAAATTATAAGAAATAATAATAAACAAATAACATTGATAAATGGGATCACTTACTTAAAGAATTCTTTGAAATTAATAAAACAAAATCTATGTTATCTCAAATTAATATCAGACTAATGAGAATGTTCTTAAAACTTGAGGAAAAATAGTACAGATGAATGAACAAACAAAAAAAGCGAACAGATAACCATGTGGTTGATTCTTTTTATCACACCATTCACGTGGATGGCAAAAATAAACATTTGACTATGTTTCTGGAAGACTGGGCAATCGTTTATACTATTTCCATTTATATGGAGGAGGAGCTTAGACAATGCAGTTTCAGCTATAGACCAGTCAATGCACCATGACATGCATTGGGGGACAAATGTGACTTGTTGTTGCTGACATTAGTGAAGAATAAATTCACATATATTAGCTAGTCAGACACAATATAAAACAGCTTGTGCAAAGGTACTGGAGGGATAAAGAAGACAATAAGAACATTTCTTAGACAACTATAGAATAGAATAATCTGTCTATGCATTTTGTCCATTTTTATTATTCTGATGGCAATGTGTTAGCCTCAGATTAGCACAGAATCATTTGGAGATGCTAATGTAAACACATTTATCACATGGGATAAAAAAGTACATCTTCATCACGTTATTTAGGATTCTGATAAATATTATATGTCATTATGTATGGTCTGAACTTGTTCCATCAATTTCCCTTCATTAAAATCTTTAGTTGTTGATGAAAGAAACCTGATTTTTTTTTTTTTTTGCTTCTGTTGTGGGTCTTCATCAGTGAAAAGAGTTGTGTTCTTGTAAATGGGTAGAAATGGTACATGCAGACTATAAGCCAGATGATGTGGAAGTTCATACTGAGTCCATGAGATTAAGACTAATGTCAGTGTTGATAAAACATGCACATGCACATAGACACACACACACACACACACACACACACACACACACACACACACACACACACGCATGCATGCGCACACGTGCATAAGGGCGCATGCACGCACACACACACACACACACACACACACACACACACACACACACACACACACAAAACAGCTTGTAGAACCACGTATTATTGAGAATGATTTAATAAATGTAAGGGGTGGTCTAGATTTTTCTCCCTCCAACATTTCTTCTTCCTAAATACAGCAGGACTTCCACATACAGCATTAGAAATTGATTTGGTGTATGATAAGACAGATTTTGTACTAAAATGGAGCTTAATGCTTATTGTCAGTCTGTTAGGACAGAGACCAGCTTCACCTTCCAGAATTCAACATATCTGGGCATAATAGTAGATGTTTCTTGGATCATTAGTGTGTTAAAGGCCATCGATACCTACAATGAGCAATTTTATTTTGTGTGGTTTAAGAGTAAAAACATGAGGGAACAACAGAATATGTCAGCTTTACAACATTCATAGGAACAAAGGTGGGTCTGTGAGAAAGATTTTTCAAGTCCATAAGTAACCAAAGCATAATTTGAACACAGTAGGAATAACTTTCCAGTGCTGTTGATTCAGATTTGACTCCTACAGTGACCCCATGAACTGGCAACACCATCCGTAGAGGTTACTAAGCAAGTAAGGAAAATAAGTAGGTTACCAGGCATGCATGCTTATAGACAATTTACAGTTACTGATTCATTACCAATTTGTGATGAGGCAGGGAACACATAAGCATAGGAGGACATGCAGATTCTATGGAGAAGGTACCCCACCCAAGAACCAAACTGCTATGAGACAACAATGTCACTCACTCTGCCACTGTACAACCCTGGTAAGTGATCTGATATTCTACTTTTATTTAAGCAACTTTTGGCACAGATTATTTTTAAAGTTTCTAAACCAAAACAAAGGTGCAATGATAGAAGAGTCCCCTTGTCCAAGATATAATTGAAAGAGGCATGAAAATATAAGTTCTGACTTAATAATAATCCAAAGAGAAAACAGATTGATACATATGTACATCGTTTGTTAGAAACAACTGACAAACTTTCTTAACCATTTATAACTGTTAATTGACTTGTTGAGTCTTTAACTGTCTACTCAAGCTGTTACCAGAGCAAATACATGACTTCAATGTTAGGAGACTCATTTTTCATATTTTTCAGAAGTGAATGGATCTTTGTGCAGAAGGTTAACAGCTGCAGCAGTCAAAATATTTCAGGTGACCAACCTTACAATAAGATTATGGTGTTTAAATGTGCTTTAAATCTCTTCTAAGTTAGCTACCAGTGAGTACATGGAGGCTGTTGCTTTCTTGATTATTGGACATATTTAAATGCCTCATTAAAGCCTTCAGTCTTTCAAGAACAAGAAACATTAGTTAAATTTTTATTTATTTATTTACTTTTTTGATTTATTGTTTGATAAACAGCATAAGAGTTTGATTTGCAAAGTACAGTTTTCACCATCTCCATGGAAAAGAAAACAAATACAGAATATTTCCACATATTTTACAGTAGATGTACAGAAACAATACAGAAAAAATATGTTAAACATCAATAATGAATGGTACATTGGCAGCAATATACATATGGCACAGTACCATGATCACAAATACTGTGGGAGAATATCATTGCAGTGAATTGCTCATAAATTGTGTTGTCATAGATAGAAATAATAGCATAACAATTAGAAAAACAATGTGGTAGTATGCAATGCAGAACGAGAATGACAGAGCAACCAAAGAGTAATAAGTCAGAAAGAGTTAAAAAGTAAATGTAGAGATGGCATTCCTTATTCACAGAAAGGATGAGCTAATGGAGGGATTAGTAAAGAAGGCACACACTGCAGTTTCTTTTAGGTATAAAATAAGCTTTATGATATCATAATTCCAAGCATCAGATTGGAGGTCATCCAATTTTTGTGCTCAAGAACTGTTGAAGCATTACCATGTCAGATGAAGCAAGGACATTTAAAGTTCTTGGGATTAATGTTGCCTCTGTGACAGTAAAATCTGAGAGAGTAGGTCCATCATGAATTATATTATGTAGTCTTAGGGTGAGCTGAAGGGAGAGATCAGACATCTGATGTCAGAACCTCACAGCTATGGATTAGAAGTAGAGGGTCATAATACTCCTTTAAAGAAAGATGCAGTAGGTAACTCAAGAGAAAGCAGTGCAATGATACTTACATGTAGAAGAAAGAGAAGTAAATCTGCAGGTCATGGTAGCATTAGCTAAATGAGGGAAACCATGGGAAGATATACTGTTGGTGAAATCATACAATGTTTTTTCCAATAGCCAATTGTTCTATGGCTAAGGAAATTAGAGTGTGTGTGTGTGCAGTAGTGAAAGAATGGAGTTGATTTTAGGTTTGAGCTGAACCATTTGGCTAGTCATAGAAAGCTTGGGAACAAGCAAGGGTATTCAATCATTTAACACAAAGAGGCAGTTTGATTTGATTGTTGAGACAAATGAGAAATCATATAATGAGTGGTAGGGAGTGGCACTTACAAAGACATGGCATTTGTTGCCTCTAATGACTTCCTGTTGTGTTGGTGAGACAAAGTAACAATGGTGGAAGGAGGAATGGAAATGTAAGGTACCAACTCAGAAAAAGAGTGTACTGCCAATGATTTCTGTGTTCTGTGTTGCCGGGTTAGTCTTCTGCTCATGAGAACACAGCCAAAAGATAAGTCAAAGAGAATGCACAAGTAAATATGACAAAAGAGAGAAATAAACAGAAGAATATATATGTTTATAGAGTTCCAAGTAAAGAAATAAGGAGGAAGAAAATGGGTACGAATAAATCTTAAAATATGTGGCTGCCAGTATTTAAGCACTCATTTGGAGAAACTGGGTAGATAGTAGGAGTGAAGAAAAGAAAAAAGTCTGCTGTTAGAAAAACTGAATATTTGAATATGTGTACACAAATGTCTATGTGTAGGATCAGAGAGACTAGTGATATGCACAAGGATAAGCAGAATGTAGGGTACCCATGCAGTATCCGAACATACAGCCACCAGTATCTGATCACTGTGCCAATGAAACAATGTAATTAAGAAATGGACATTGAGAAACACAGGACAGACAGTTGACTGAAAGATGGATGGCCAAGTAAGCTACAAAAACAACGCTGCCACCGGTATCTCCTCCTGATACCTCTGTGATGATATGGGGCCAAAAAATGGAAACAATCCCTGAAACAATAACACAAGAAAACTGAGACAATGTCTTTGTGGAGTCAGTTAAGAGGAACATTGGTCTACATGATAACTGGATTTATAAGCAATAAGCTGGAAAGAAGAGGAAGCAGTCTGAGAATTATGATGAGTGAATCAGTATAAGTACATTAAAATGGAGTTGGGTAGAGAAAGAAACATGTGCATTAATAAATAGGGATAGCAATGTTATGTCTTTAAGTCAGTTTTCAGAGGCTACTTGTGTAACTAAAATGAAGACTATTTAGTTTTTGGGAATATATGATTTGAATAAAGCAGGAACATGACAATGAATAGGACCCAATTCCCATGTTCAGCATGGACAATCACTTCTTACCCATATGCCTTAATTTATGCAACAGCAGCAGTAGTCAGAAAGCAAATGATTCACAGCACTACACTAGAAGCAATTCCATGCAGGTCCTTTAACCAAAAACATAAAATAAGAATGAACGCTCCAGTTTCTAAAATGTATTGCGGGGACACAGTACTACTTAGCAATGTACAGCTACAAGACTTAAATGCAACACTGTTAACAGAAATAATTGTCTGATCAAAGGAAGACTATATAAAACACATAAATGCATTGTCTAAAAGAGCAGAACCTCTTATAAATACATTGTCTGAAAGAGCAGAACCTTTTTTAATTTCTTCAAGTCTTTTGGCTTTCTAATACCATAATGGCAATTGACCCAATTCCTAAGTCAAAGTACGATTAAAGATCATGAAATTAGTTTTGTTTAAATCTTTGATGTCAACCAAAAGTGCTCTTCACAGCACTCACAGTGTGCCCGATAATGACTCCTTCTGCAATTCATATGGGGGTACATGTATTGGTAACATATCTAAATATGACTGTAGATTCTTTTTTATCAGACCCGTTGCTCCTATTGCTATTGAAACTGTCCGGGTATCTTTCTTCCACACTGCTCTCATTTCTGCCAGCAGATTCTGATATTTGATGACTTTGTGTTTCTCTGTATGCAACACACTGTTGTCACTGGGTGTGGTGATTTCAATGATCAGTGCTACTTTTGTCTTCTTTTCATTGACCATTATATCCAGTTTTCTAGCATCTGTCTTTTGAACTGTTAAGTAGGCAAACAGCAACAAGGAGAAAATCAGTCCCAATGTAGAAAAAAGCAGATTTAAATACTTGAGAAACAACCATGGGACAACCACGGCAATGCACATATATTTAATAAACAGTAAGCAGTAAACAGATAAGTGCTTTCGGAGATGTCTCCTTCATCAGATCAGTACAAAAAATATAAAATCAGTCTGCATGCAAATACACTTGAAAAACCAAATTAACATTTTCTAGCCTTTAAAATAGGTTTTAAAGGTATAAAACCATTTAAGCCTGGTGGAACATCAGTTTTCAAAACAGCTATCTCGTGGGTTTCTTTAACTTCTGTGGCATTCTTTATATCACCACCTCTAAGTGCAGGAGTGTAAATATCCAAAGTCATAAATTTAAAATCATGCTGTGGAAATTCGTTAATGTGTTGAGCTACTGCACTTCTTTGCACATTTCTCCGTTCATCACCCATGTGCTGTAAAATACGTTCCTTTAACATTCTATTGGTTTTATCAACATTAAAAGAAGTGCATTCTGAACAGGTTGCTATATAAATCACATTTTTAGTAGAACAGCATATATAGTGTGAACACTTAAATATCATTTTAGTAACAAGATGCTCAAACACATTATCAGGCTTAATATACCTGCATGCCTTACATCTTTTACATGGATATGTACCTGATTTGCCACTATATAATTTACCTAGGTTATTCTTATCACCAGGTCCTGGTCTATAACATAACAGACTCTTTAAGTTACAATTTCTCTTGTAGCTGAAGTTTGGCACATCACCTACACTATTTTTCAGCCTGTCATCAGACAGTAATATCTTCCAGTTATTTTGTATTATCAGGTACATATCCATGTAAAAGATGTAAAGAGTGCAGGTATATTAAGACTGATCATGTGTTTGAGCATCTTTTTACTAAAAGGATATATAAGTGTTCACACTATGTATGTGGTTCTACTAAAAATGTGATTTATATAGCAACCTGTTCAGAATGCACTTCTTTTAATGTTGATAAAACCAACAGAATGTTAAAGGAACGTATTTTACAGCATATGGGTGATGTACGGAGAAATGTGCAAAGAAGTGCAGTAGCTCAACACATTAATGAATTTCCACAGCATGATTTTAAATTTATGGCTTTGGATATTTACACTCCTGCACCTAGAGGTGATGATATAAAGAATGCCACAGAAGTTAAAGAAACCCACTGGATAGCTGATTTGAGAGCTGATGTTCCACCAGCTTTAAATGGTTTTATACCTTTAAAACCTATTTTAAAGGCTATAAAATATTAATTGGTTAAATGTTTTAAGTAATGTAATTGTTGTTTTTTTCAAGTGTATTTATATGCAGACTGACTTTATATTTTTTGTATTGATCTGATGAAGGACGCATCTCCAAAAGCATTTATATGTTTACTGCTTATTGTTTATTAAATATATGTGCTTTGCCGTGCTTGTCCCATTGTTGTTTCTCAAGTATTTTAACCATCGTTTGAACTGTTAGTAATGGGATCCCATGTGATATATACTTCATCATTTTCTATGATGCTTTGTGGCTCATATTTCCAGTGTTTTTCAGTCACTTCAGTACCATAATGTTTGCACAATCCCAAGTGCAATAGTCTTGTCGCATTATTATGCCTTTCAGCATACAGTCCTTCTGCCATTAATATGTCGCAACCAGCAACAAGGTATGCAACTGTTTCCAGTTTGGTTTTATAAAACCTCCATTTGTCTGTTTCTCCCACATGTTCAATGGACTTTGTAAACCAACATGTACGTAGCCCACTATCTTGTGCCACCAATATTAACCTTTCATCACTTTGTTTAAATTCACCTCTCCTTAACCATTCCTTCATTTGTTACTGATCAACATGAGGTTCATCCAGAAGTTTTCTACAGTTGCAACTATATTTATGCATTTTCCATATTTCTCATCTTCTCATCTGGTCCTTCACCTTATATTCTTTCTTTTGTTTTTTGGCACATTCAGTTGCTGTCTGATTTTTATCTACAATTTCCTTTCCTGCTTGATACCAATATGCTTCTGCTAGATTAAGCAGAGAAGTCATGTTAGATTTATTTTCCTCATGTTTCAAAACTTTCACTACATTTCAGTCTTGTGAGGTCAGCAGGTATGTGTGAAGACCCACGATTGCAGATCTATGCATGTAATCGATTTCAAGGGAGGCCCAGCCCTCCTTCGGAATGGGACATCTATGATCTTTGTATGCACTGATTTTTATAAATCATTTGGTGAACATGAAACATCCTTATTGTTTTCCTGTCTAATCTATCCAACACATTTTGGGGCCAGTCAATCACTCTAAAACTGTAGGTTAGGAGAGGAAGAGTAAATTGGTTTATAGCTTGAATTTTGTTCCTAGATGTCAATGCTGTTTTCAGGATTAATTTAATTCTTCTAAGGTACTCCTTGTTAAGTTTTATTCATATTTGTTCATGTTTGCTTGTTGATCTATCATCCGTTCCCAAATATTTATACACTCCCTCTTGCTCAAGTTCTTTTATCTCACATTCTTGTCCATTCTTGTCCCAAACTGATGTTTTCTTGGTGCTGCAGTTTTCCTGCTTTAAAGGTTGCTTTTGTACATTTATCAAGACCAAATGACATTCTTATATTATCTGAAAAAGTTTTGACAACTTGCAGTTGTACTTTCAGTTCCTCATCTGATGATCTATACAGTTTTAAATCATCAGCGAAAAGAAGATGAGAAGTCTTTACACTTTGTTATTTTCAAGGAGCCAAATTACAGCCATGGCCTAAGCCATTAAGTAGACAGCTTAATGGGTTAAGGGCAAGGCAGAATAACAACGATGACAGAGAATCAGCCTGGAATATCCTCTTTGAATTTTTATCCCTGATATAATAAATTGTCCTTTAATCATGGCTTAATTGCAAAGTGGTCTGCCACAGTTTCATGGTCACTGTAATGTAGACAATTAGTGTAGGGTGTATCTTATACATTTTTAACCACTCTTTTATCCATGAATGTGGGATACTATAAAATGATTTTTTGTATTCAATCCATGCCATACTTAGATTCTTTTGATTTTTACAGTTCTCGAATATGACTTTATTTAACAACAAATGATCCTTTGTGCCATATGCCTTTCTTTTATTGCCCTTTTGTTCTACTGCCATAATTGAGTTTTCTTTTAAATGAGTATAAACTTTGTTGGCATCAATTCCCATGTATAGTTTATATATCGTAGGAAGGCAAGTTATTTGTCTAGAATTTTTAGGGTAGCTTGCAGGTTCACTTTTAAGTAGGAGCATTGTTTTACCTGTTGTTAGCCAGGTTGGTGTCTGTTCGGGGTGCGCATATAAATAGTTCTTACTCATGGCTAAATCTTTGTGGAAAGATGTTAATACTTTTAACCAGAAGTTAGGTACTGCATCTGAGCCTGGGCTTTTCCAATTAGAGGCTTTTCTTTACTTTGTTTCAATCTCTATGGCTTTTACTTCATCCCATTTCATATCCTGTACCTTTAAACTTCTTATTCTTTCTTTTACTTCTTCTATCCATTTAGCACCTTTGTTATATTCCACAAGATCTTCATAGATACTTCTCCAAAATGTATCTATTTCTTTTTTGACAGTCTTTCAATTCCTTTACTTTATTTCCCAGTTCTCTGAATAACTTTTTTGGGGTCATCAATAAATTGTTTAATTTATACTTTTCCTTTACATTTATCTGTGTATCTTCTAAGTTTTTCTGCCTGTGCTGAGATTTTTAGTTTGTTATTTGTGATAGTGCATGATAGATCCTGGTCTGTTCTAATACTGTGCATTGCTTTTATAATGTCTATCTTTCTTAGTAGTTTTGCTATCTGTTCCCTCTTCTATATTCTTCAAACAGTGACACTTCTTGTCTTAATTGCTTTATAGTTTTCTCTATTTGATACTTCCACGATGGTGTTCAATTTCTCCCCTTAATTTTCCTCACTACCCTGTTCTTGTGGTAGAACTTTATCAGTTATTAATTTAAATGTACAGTAATATACCCTGTTTACTTCTGTTATATTGCACGGATGTCTATGGACAGTCCTAATTACTGTGTTCATTTGTTTTATAAGACTTCTGACTTTTTGAGTTTTATTGACCTTCTGCAGTCTATTTCTTTCATTAATCTTAATATGTCTATCTGTGTCTGTTAAATAAAGCAACTCTTCTCTTACCTCATTTTCTTCTAAACCGAGTGCACATTTTTTGTTTATAATTTCCTGCGGGCATTCATTAGAAAGTTCTATAGCATCTTCCTGTGGCACATTCTCTTCAATTTCATCTTGTGCCATCCATTGCTCTGTCATATGAGAACTCTCTGGCTTATCACTTCTCAACATTGACTGTGTAAGAGTTTCCACAGTTTCCTGTTCCTTCCCTTGCTGTCCAGCTTCAAGTGAACGTTTATACTGGTTTCCTGTGGAAGACTTCAAAATATCTTCATATGGCACCTGACCAATTGCTTCCCATTCCACTGATTTCCCCTTAATTTGGATATCCATTGCTCTATCCTGTTGTGATGCATTCTGAATTAGATTTTCTACATTGAATCCTTCACTTCACAGGTACTCCGTAACCTCAGATCTCCTTTTCTACTTTTCCTCTTCGTCTTCTTATTTTTTGTATTGTAAAGTTTTCCATGTCTGGATTCCTTTGCCTGTATTTTGTCTTCAAATATTTTTGGTGCTGGTCTTTTTGCGTTGATTAGGTTTGCTTTCTCCTTTGCATAAATATTATACCAATAAAACTCAAGTGAAACTCAAAGGATGTATCAAAAGGAATGCAGCATGTGTGAGTTAACAAGGGAAATTAAAAAAAAAATATATATATATATATATATATACACACACACACACACACACACACATATATATATATATATATATATATATCTATATATATATATATATATATATATATATATATATATATATATATATGTATTATAGCATTTCAACAGATAATGTTGTGCACCATGAATCCAAAAGGGAGAAGAAGTACTGCTTAGAGTACTGGGAAAAGAAAAACAGGAAGTAAATAAATACTCATGGGGGCTATTAACATAAAACAGTGAGCTGCTGAAATATGGTCCATACAAAGGCCGGAGGAGGTAGATTTCCTGTTGAACTTCAGAATGTTGGAGGTCCTCACAGCTTAACAAGCAAGAAATAATGCCCAGGTGGGTGCTTGTTATTGAGGAAATAACACCCACCCAGGATATTTTATACCCCTGGAATAGTGTTATTTCCCCAGTAACACACACCCACTGGAACACTATTGCATTTGATGAAATGGGCTAACTTTAAAATTGTTGCATTTTCTTACTTATTTTTTTGTATTACTGTATTATTTTTTATATATTTTTGATGTAAAATAGTTCCTCTGCCTAATGTCCCAAAGTTGCTGTAGTATATCTTAACGGTGTTGTAGGAAGCATTTTACATCCAAAATATAGTACTTTAAAAAATATCCAGGTATTTACTTTATTGTTTGATCCCTTACTTCTAAAACGTTTGGTTTGTTGCCGTCATTGGATATTGAAGTTACTAAATAATTACATATATTCGAGGTTCAGACTTTTATTTCCTTCAGAAAATTCATGTTAATACAAATCCTTTTATTTTAGCAAGTTTTTAATTTTATAAGAGCAATAATGAAAATCTGTTCCTATTTTTGACCCTTTGTTCCCCTTTTATTTTAGGCTTTATCCAGATTTCTTCAGCGGAATGGTCAGAGATATGATAACATCTTTACTGCTGCTGCTGCTGCCAGTGCTCGATCTCACTCACACACACACACACACACACACACACACACACACACACACACACACACACACACACACACACACACACACACACACACACCTCTGCTTCAGAAAATGCATGCTAATACAAATACTAATATTCAAGTAACTTTGTGATTTAGTAGCAGCAACATTTTAAATATGTTCCAGTTTTGAGCCTTTGTCCCCTGTTAATTTGGGCTAAGAGGTCGAGATGTACACACGCCTCTTAACTGCTACTGCTGCTGCCAGGGATCACTCTATCACTGTCACTCTTCACTCACTCTATCTCACACACACACACACACACACACACACACACACACACACACACACACACACACACACACACACACACACACACACGCACATGCACACACACAGACACACATGCACACACACACACACACACACACACACACACACACACACACACACACACGCACATGGTCTCTTCTGCTTTTATATATGCATTCACTCACACACGCACACAGAAACATAAACATGCACACACACATTTATTTCTAGTTTGTTTAATTTTTTACACTGGCTAATCAGCAAAAGCACTACTTTACTAGTGTAAAATAATAGCTTAGTCTCTCTCTCTCTCACTCTCATACTTACATTCACTCTCACACACAGACATAAACACATACACACAATGTTTTTTTTTTTTTTTTAATTTTATTTATTTATTTATTTTTTTACACTCTCTAAACAATGCGGTGGTGGTGCTGTGGTAGCATTGTCGCCTCACAGTATGATGTTGTCCTGTTTGATTCTCAGCTAGAACATCTTCTGTTTGGAGACATGCATGAATGGGCGTACCTTCGTTGAAGGCTGTGTGTCAGAGCTGGCAACTCGGCACGTAAAAATCTACTGCCAATCATTAGCGGACGGGAGTTCCGCTGTGGCGACCCCTAACCGGGAAAAGCTGAAAAGACACAACAACACTCTCTAAACAACAAAAGCACTGCTATGACCATGTAAACTATTGGGGGCCATTAGTTTCTTTCAGTCCAAGCTCCATTGCAGCTTGATATGTTGTCATGAGGCATCAGACTCGTTTTTCAGCAGGCATTACATGTTTAATACCTTGCTGGAAAATGTTCGTTCTCCATTCAGGGTGTGATCTACAGGTTGTCCATTCTCTAATGGATTAGAACAACTGGAGAGAGTGGTGAACCATCCTAAAGCAAGTAAAAATAGTGCATAAAGACAGAGTGAGATGAACAGAGAAAAATGTGCTATGTACAGTTAAGGGTAAAAGGGTTTAGGCAGCCAGGAACAAGAAGCTCTTTAAAAATCTGTGACTGATTTAAACTGGGATCAGTGTCATGGTTGTAAGCTGATGGAATTTAAAAATACCAGGATAAAAAAGATGGAGTACTAAACACACTGACAATGTTTAAAGAAGAGTGACCCATAAACTGTGCAACTAAAGGGAAAAAAAGGGAAGATGATGAAAAAAAGTAAAACGTTATGACAGAATTGATTAAATCTAGGATATACTACACTTTCTACCAGATCATTTTGAAGGTTTCTCTATAGACTGAATCATATGGAAGTCTATGGAAGCAGATTTGCAGCTACAGTAACTATTTCAAAATACGTTGACGATTATGGCAGACACACAACACATATCTGGAACAAATAAAGTGAATATTCGAAACAAATAATCAGTTCAAAATTATGCTCAGTGTACTATACTAACACAAAACACAAACTTTAAAATATATTTCCTCATAGATGCTGCCATCAGACTGCAAAATGATAAATATATTAACAATTTAAATAACTAACAGAGCAATGATGGCTAATCCAGGTTTTAACTTTATGATTACAGTGTAACGAGTACTTGACAGTGCTTAATGTACGTATGCCAGTGTTGAGTTCAGGAAGGTAGTGATAACAGAGGCCTAAAACTGTTTGTGCAAACAATTAAAGGAGGGTATTTACAAAATGGGGAAGGAGGAGTATGAGGAGTATTTATTACTGGGACCTAATGTTGACCTTACATGCGAATGACCAACCAAAATGTGTTGCTGGCATACAGGGGTGGTCTGACAGAGAGATTCTCTATCCCTCATCTTCTATTCTCAGTGCAAAACAATCAGTCTTTACCCATGCATAAGAATTCCTGCAGAAGCAATGGCAAGAAAGAAAGGGAGTTACAGAATGTTAATCTGCTAGCAAGCTCTTTTTTCTAGTTGCTCCTTCAAACAAAAACAAGATACATAGGGGCATCTCTAATTCTGAAGGTGACAAGACATACCTTAACAAGGTAAATCAAGCTTAAACACAGAATTGAATAAATATAATTGTCTCTTGAGGAGGAAAAAATTGTTATACATCACAAATGGCACTTTTCAATGTAAAAAGGGAGTATAATCAGAACAATTATCCTTCTTAATAATATGGAGAATGCCAAAGAATTAACTATTTCATTTCTTAATGGGAAGACACCATATACTAATGTTGAAAGTGTCTGTAAAACAGAAACTAATGTTGGTGGCAATATAAGGTTTTATAACTTATTACCCTCATAGGATTATGCACACACACTGCTCTTCTGTATAAATAGCCAAGGTATATTTGATTTTAGGCAAAATATGAGTTATACAAATATTAAGAAGGGATGTTAGACCCCTGTCTCAGTAATGCAAAGTGAAAAAGACATAGCTGGTAACCCAAATGATCAGAGATCATTTAACCACTTGATAATTTGTAAGACTTGCGGAAAAGTAGACAAGAGATGCTTGAGTTATGTCAGACTACTCATTTGGAATGGATGGTTGTAGTGGTGACCTGGTGCTCCAGGGAAGTAGGGAGAGGCATAGGCCACTCTTCTGGGAATAGATCGCATGGGGGGAGAGATGTGGGTATGTCTGCAAAGCTAGTGTGGTAGCTCTTGTCAAACAGCAGGCACAATTTTGTATCAGTGGCATAGGAAATCTCCCTATAGAGGATTGTCTATATTTATAAAATGGCCTAATAGCTGTGATGATGATGGTCTGCAATCAGCTTGCACATCAGCATGAATGAATGGATGAGCAACAGCATGTTTGACTTGAGGAATCAATGTGTCCATTGATCACAGGCAGTTAAAGAATGGCATGCAGCTGGATGCCAAAAATGTATAATAAAAAAGAGGGATTCTAGAGGTGTTTAGAGTTTGTAGGAGGCAAATTATAACACATAGACTTTGCTAATATTGACTGTATAAGGACACTTTTGATGTTACCTGCTCAAGTAGAACTAGTGATACAATTTTGTTCTGTGCACCAGTGATAGATTTGTTTCTGTATCTGCACCATGATACGAGCTGGTGACAGTGAAATCCACCAGACTCATTTAACGTGAAAAGATATAAATATAATTAAACTGAGAAAGTCTAATATTGGCAAGCACTGCATTATTCATGAATTATTGCATATATTAGAGTTTTCCTGACTTTTTCACCATTGTTTTAATGTTCCCCAGCTGCATTTAGTTATCACAAAGCTCTGTATGAGTTTTCTTATTTATTTTTCTGCTGTGCATCTAACAGAAATAGCATTGCCTGGAAAATATCTAATGGCTAAATAATTGTTAAGGGTGTACAGCTAAATGTTTGCTTTATGTTATAATTTGCTTGTTTAATATGATACATTGATGCAAAAATATACTGCCTTGCTGCAGTAGAACAAGGAATAATAAAGATTTAAAAAGCTGCAATGATGTATTTAAAGTGATCCTTTTCTTTAGAAGTAATCTTTCTCTGCTCATAACTAGAATGCAAAGGCAGATGGTAATCTGTAATTACTGGATATATAATTTAAGATCAGCATATTGAAACACTGCTGAAATACAAGAGCCCCATGTTTGTTGCACTGAATTACTGCATTCAGAACATAATGATCCTATTTCTGCTTTTCCTCATCTGTAAGAGAGTTATCAGATCAGTTAGGCAGAAACTTCTCAGTTTGGTAATTAGAGAGTCATGAATAAAGTAAGAGAAACATACATCATATTGATTACTGTGGTGTGTAATGTTTTCTTAACTGCAAGTAATCTATTATTATTAACCATTCCTCTGTCCTCAGCAGCATTCAGTTTAGTATTGTGTCTTGTAAAAGATGAAGTAAATGTCACACCTCTGCCATTTAGCCTATGCAGACTGATTTGATTTTTGAATCAGGGCAAACAATGAGGTATGGCTTGGACATATAAATTTTAAGTTGTTTGCGTTAAGAGACTGTACTGAAATTATGTAGCTTATTTTTGTAGAAAGTCATTTTTCAGTCTTAAAATAGCTGCATTGCAGACATCAGAGAAGCTGTGAAGTACACTCTTTCTCCTGATTCTAACTGTCAGAAAAATCATAATTTCTTTTTTGTCCTTGTCAGTCGTTAACACATGCAATAGACATGCAACAATAACTGAAGGATTTATCAGAAGAGCAATGCACTTGTGGTAAGATAGCTATCTTGTTATTCCTGGGTGTAATTCATATTTCCTCTCCTATAGCTTCCAAATAGTACAAGTTTCAAACACCATGTTTATAAATCTGCTCTTCTATGGAATAACTCATCATTGCTTCTATAATCAGAGAATGAATCACTACTGCATGCTTTTGTGCTAAACTCTTCTTGACATTGTGTATTTATTCCTATTTTATGCTTCCACTATGAGATGTAAAAATAATTTCTGCTGAAAGTACATTCTATAGATCCACTACCAAAAACTTACATGGGAACATGGGGTAATATTAGGCAAATGACCATAAAGCCCATAAGATGACTCCCTTTTCAAACAGTTAATAGTGCTCACCTCCTAAAATGAACAGGTCTGTATATGACAATCAAGGCTTAAATTTGTTTCTAGCCATCCAGTCATCATGACTAGCCTAAAGATTGTCAAAGTATTCATTTGTTTGACTTGAAGTGCCAATTTTGGCTGATAATATGTTGTGTTAGGAACTTATTTCTCTGTGTAGCCTTGCGTATTTTTTGGGTAGAGTTAAGACTTTGGTACATGTGTTTGTAGGGCCACTAGCTTTGCAAAGCATTAGGAGGTCAAATTTGAGGGTCTTTTGTGGCTCACAAAGGAAGACATAGCTGATTTTATAGGCAGACTGTAGGCTACTAACAGTAATCATAGCTGTGCAAATCTACTGGGAAAGTTGAAGGATTTAAAACTTACTTTCTTTGTAAGATATCTTTGTGGACTTTTTATTTGAGTAATATGCTTGGATTTCTGTATACCAAAGTAGACATTGTATTCAATGATGGGTCTGATAAGGGAATACTAAAGCGGCTTTGAAAATAACTGGGCCTGATAGAAGGATTTATTTACTATGGTGGAAAAATGGTGATTGAATGAGAAAGAGAATTGTCCACATAACTACCTAGGTGTCTTATGGCTCTATCTGTCTGAAGAAGAATACATTTATAACATATGAGCTAGAATCATTTTTTTGTCAAATGCTGCTATGCTGCACTTTTTTAAATTTGTGGGTACTTTATCTAAATAATAAGCACACAGTATAATCTCTCTTTAATATCATTTCCCTTTGTTGACTTACCAACCTAAACTGGTAATAATGCCTGTGTGTAGTTAGAGAACCAATCTGATTTAGCTTAAACCTCCAAAACAAATTATCAAACTGTTATTCTTGATTCATGCTATTATGAGTGCATTTTGAACTCAATTAGTTTATCTCAATTTTGAAGTAAATAATGACATGGAGTTTGTATCAATGCAGAAGATATTACAAACATATTTTTATTTAACTTCCTGGACAAGATTAATTCATTTTAAACGGTTGCACACATTAACTGATAGCGATAAATGCAGTATTACAAGTTACATTTTGTTTAGAAAGCTGAATATCAATGCTTGAAAGTATTACATTATTTTAGCATGCACCTGCATTTACACTATTCATATATTCACATGTCAAGTTCACTGCTGTAATGTATCTATTTAGGGTTACATTTCTTTTTTTTTAATTTCTTTTTATTGACTTTTAGTTATAACAAAACAAATCATACAAAACTATAATACATTATAAAATATATAAACAGAAGTCATTCTACAAAGAACTATATACAGAACCCATCTATGCGAGGTCCCTAAAAAGAAGGTTTAAATGCAGAGTATTTATGTTAGTATAAACTCATACACCATTCTCCAAGTGTCCCTCTGTGTAGGATTTAGCCTCATGGAATACCATAGATATTTGTGGGCAGAAATATGCTTCCCAGCAATCTTTTGGAGTCCTTCCCAAGAAAGAGTCGATCTATCCCTCCAATTTAAGGTGATATAGTATTTTATCAGCATAAAAGATGTTATAAGAAAGTGTATATTCTTAATGTAGGGTTATATTTCTAAATGTCTACAACAATGTTTTATATAGAATAGCTAAAACAAGAGTATTAGATGAGCAGAAATAAAAAGTAATGAATAGTGTGTGATGCTATTAAGGAGGGCTCAATTATACTATTATCTGAGTTTGAATTCTGTGGCTTTATTATGTGTTAATGTTTAGTTATTTAAATTTCAATTCTGCAGTTATATTATATGCTAAAGTTTAGCTGCCTGAGTTTTTATGTTGCAGTTTAGTAATATTATGTGTTAATATTCTACAAGTAAGAAATAGTTTGGTGGATTAGATGCCCATGATAAAGGTTGTATTCTGGATTATTACTTGTTAAATAGTGGATATTTCATCTCAATATGCAGTTTGGGGGGTATACTTATGTTTAAAAGCGGAGCAAATGCAGACATAATAAATAGTAGTATGGGGTCTGCAAGAAATGTATGCATGTGTGCGTGTGTGTGTGTGTGTGTGTGTGTGTGTGTGTGTGTGAGTGTGTGTGTGTGTGTGTGTGTGTGTGTGTGTGTGTGTGTGTGTGTGTGTGTGTGTGTGTGTGTGTGTGTGTGTGTGTGTGTGGCACATGGTGATGGAGAGTAGGCAGAGCAATGGTAGTTGTATTTAAACCACATATCAAAGAACTAGTTGATCAATGTGGCAAACTCAAATTAAAACTAATCTAATGAATCTGTACTAATTCAAAAAAAGAAAACGTTAAAGAGAATTTTTTCCACCAAATAAATACTAACTTCTAAAGTCATCTGTGGAAGTTTATATTAATTTCGAATAAATTGCTCATTAAACATTTTGCATGGTTTCATTAAATTATATTTAAAAGTTATACAGAAAAACAGGGATGCAGAAGGACAGGAGAAGGAGATAATGAAATGGTGAGAGAAATGAAGGAGAAAGCCAGTACTGAGACCAGAGAATGTGTGCAGGATTCTGTCAAGACATTTAAAGAAATTTGTTTGATGGAGATGAGTCGGCAAAGTACAGATGTATAATTACAACCATCCAGTCAAGAAGGTTGCAGGATGATTTTACTTAAGGAAATGGTGATGCAGAGTTCAAGAAAATGAAGCTGACATTTCCTAGGGGAATATTAGGGAGAAAATACAAAAGGAGGATGCAAAGACAATTTTGAAAAATAGTGGTGAGATGGAAAAGAAAACATATGCAAAGAAAGTAAAACAAAGCAAAAGTGGAGTACCAGAAAAGAAAAAAGGCAGGATAAAATGAAAAAAAAAAATGAAGTATCTATTAAGAATTCAATGTAAAGAAGATAAAGAAATGGAAAGGTATGAAGTGTGGGACAATTTAATACCTCCTTTGGGTATAAAAGTACATCAGGTAACAGCATTTGCTCTTAGTAATAAAGCAACATTTTATGATGTATTTGAGGCTGTGTTTTCAATGGAATTTTTATTTTTGGAGAACATGAAAAAGAGGAAAGAAAGACTGTAACGAATAAGATCTTTATGTGATAAAGGCATTTAACAGGAAAATAAAAAATAAAATTCATGTACCATTTCAAACATAGGTAAAAAGACAGACTTTGAAAAGACATTTGAAAACTTTATGTAAAGAAGTACTAGACATTGCAAAAGTTTATGATATAATGGGTTTATGGGTTGGTTGATGGGATTGTAATATTGTGTTAAAAATAGAAAAATAAAAATATACATATAGCAAGTATGACAAATGTGGAGGGGAATAGTGGTGTTGTAAAATACTGGGGACAACCCAAAACATGTTTTTTTGTGGAAAAGAAGGACATTTGATAAGTCACTGTGATTAAAACATGTTATATTTGTGGGGAATGAGACAGGTTGCAAAACTGTGAATTGAACTGTTATAAATACAACAAAATTGCATATTGATGGATGGATTGTAAAAAATGAAAACGAGATTAAGAAAAGAGAAAGAGAAGAAATGCACAAAGAGAAGACATTTTAGAATTAGTAAAAATAAAAGAAAATTGAAATGAGAATGAAATGAGAATAAATGAGAATAAAAATAATAAACAGGACAAAGAAGAAAACCCTGAACTAAGTGATGGAGAGGACATAAACTGGAAGGTAGTAAAAGAAAATAAAAATAATTCTATTGATAAAGGGTAAAAGACAAGAAATACAATTTAAATGTACAAGCAAAAAAAAAAATGGATGAATAAAGGATATATATATAGCCAATCATTGGGGGATGGTATAGTGGTTAAGAACTTTGACTCACAGACACAAGGTATAGTGTTTGATTCTCAACTTTGGGATGGAATTTAGAAGGGCCTGTTAAGAAAGGCAACCTGATAACCATGAAACCATGACTAAAGGGAAAATGAAAAATGTGCACTGTTTTCTGTAAATGTGGACAGTATTATAAATATAGTAATAAAAACGGGGATTTTAGAGTGGTGTAATGCATGTGATGTAGATATAATTGTATTAGAAGGCAAAAGTTTTTAACAAATGAAGAAATATTACAAATGGGGAAACTGTGGTGAGGAAAACTAATCTGGAATTTGGGAAATGAGTGATGGTCTGGAATAGCCATTTTCTGTAGAAATACAGTAAAGATATTAGATACAAATTTAGCAAATTGGAATATTAACCACTTTAGATTTAAAATGCAAAGAACAAGTATATTAAATTATATGATTGTATGCTTACACTAATTGTAAAGAAAAGGAAAGCTTATTTAATCAGATTTTAGATTAGCAGTAATAAACATGAATATTATAATAACGGGAAGAATGGAAAATAATATAAGAAAAATGTTAGAAGTTATAAGATATGGTAAGTTAAAACTTTGAAACAAAACTTCATGGACTTTCAAAAGGGGCATGTATACAGCATAAATAGATTATTTTGTAGCATCAGAAGGTTTATTTGAGAAGGGGTGGTAGCTGCAGCATGATTTTCTAATCATCTTGCAATGTGGTTAGAGATAAAGGAAAATAAAGAATGTATAAAAATTGGCAAAGGAATAACAAGGATAAAGGAGGAATCATGGAATGAATAAGGAAAGAGATTAGTAATACAGTTACAGAAAGATCATACTACTTATAAAATTTGTTTGAAATGTAGATGATATTTAAGGAAAGTATAAAAAACTTTTTTTTTTTTTACAGTGGCAATACAATGTGAGAAAATTAGAGAAAAAAATATAAAATTACATATAACAATGCATTGGCAGATTTAGAACATAATGATAAAAATACTTTAATAATAAAAGAAATACGTGAAAGAAATCAAAAAAAGTTACAAGAATTGTTATTAAGCAAAGATGTTTTTACAAACAAAAAGAGAAGAAATATTGAGTAACTTAAGCAGATTAGTAAAAGAAGATGGTAGAGTAATGAGAAAAAATAATAAATGTAAAAGGTAAAATAGACAGAACTCAGGAAGAATTTATGAATAGTGTAGTAAAATATTTACAAGAAATGCTTAAAGAAAAAAGGAGGTAGTGAAAAAAACAGGGAAAGTAAAAAAGTCAACAGAAGAAGAAAATATGGAGTTGGAGAATATTATTTCTTTATATGAGCTAGATAAAGTATTAGGGCAAGTAAATATAAATTTGGCTGCAGGACCAGATGGAATGGAGTATGAAATGTATAAAAACTTAAGGGACTGGCAAAATAATATTTTTTAAAGATTTTAAATGAATGGTTAAATGAAGGTTTTATGAATAAAGAACTATGTTGTGGGATACTTAAATTCATATGGAATAAAAAGATAGAAGACAATTAAAAATTGAAGACAGATGTTATTGAATAATAATAAGTAGATCTTCATAAAAATGGTACAAAAGAGGTTTGCAACTAAAGTGGAACATATTATGGAAGATAGTACATATAATATAAAGGGGAAGGGTTATCAAGAAATATTAATGATAAAGAAATTGTGGATGATGTTATGAATAGAAAAGAAGATGTGAAAATCATAATAGGAGACCTTAATAAGAAGTTTGATTCAACCGGACATTAAATATTATTGGTAATAATGAAAGAATATAATATAAATGAGAAAGTTAGGCAATTATGTATGTCAGAGTGTAGTGATAATAAAGTAAATATACTGGTACATTACTGGTTAAGCCAAGAGGTGCTTATGAAGATTGATGCAAGACAGGGATGCCCAATGAGTTATATATTCTTTGCATTAGCTATGAACATGACAGTATGTGAAATAAATTACAAAATGAAGGAGGCATGGTATATAGCACATGAAAGGTTTAGAATTACAGCCCTATTAACATATGCAGATAACATTATAACTGCAAAGAAAATGGATAAAATAAGGAACAATTTGCAAAAATGAGCATCTAGACTGATAGTGATGTCTTTATATAAAGAGCAAAGTAAAGATCTACATAATGTAGGAAAAGTAGGTGCTATATATTTTACAATGAATGAAATTTCAGTGTTAGGTGTAACATTTGTGATAAAGATGTAAAAAGAATTATAGGAGAAAAAATAGAAGGAATAAAACAAACCTGTCTGTTCTAGAGCTCATATAAATTATTATTCAGAAAAAAATGTGTATTTGATAAATTCAGTACTGATGGGAAAAGTAGTACACTTTCTAAGTATATTTATGTTGCCAACAGTATTTTAAAATGAATTATTGCAGATATGTTTTTCATTTATAGGGTGTTTTAGATTAACTCTTGTAAAAAGAGGAGTTTTATACAGTATGTAAATAAAGAGGAAGGGGTTTTAGGATTAATTAACACAGTAGTATATGCTTCTTTGCTAAATTTGTACAAAGTGTTAAAGTGAATAAATGAAAAAGATGAGAGATTAGTTGTAAAACTGTATACATGTAAGCATGATAATTTTGTGGTACGGAAAAAAGACTAAAAGAGAAAAGAGAGTATAAATAAAGAAATAAAATGTTACCAAGAATTTTTTTTTTTTTGTGGAAAATAAAAATTGTTGATATAGAAAAAGAAAGAAAAGTATGGTATAAGAATGTAATGATAAAACATTACTATGCAAATTCATGGGAGTATCTAACAGATGAAAAAAATTAAAGATTTAAAAATAAGCAAATGGTGTAGTAATAAAATAAAATGTCACATTTTTTTTGTGGAGACTGCTAATAGCTAAATTACCAGTAACATGAAATATGCCATATAAAAAGAAAAGTGCTAGAATATGTTTATATTGTCAAGAAGAAGAAGAAACTACTGATGTATTTTTGAAATGTAAAAGAGTAAAAAAGGAATGGGGAAAACTATATAAAGAAGAATTTTTCAAAGGTATAAAGAAGTGGATAAACTAAACATGGATATGATTTAATATGGATATTAAAATAATAGAAGTAAAGAATGTTAAAACAATATATAATATCATATGGGCTATGTGGAATGAAATAATAAATTGAATTATGTTTCATGGTAAATTGATTTTAGCAAATATATTAAGTAAAATCAGACAGTGGTTATAGAAAAAGGAGTGGTGGTCTAATACAGATGAAGATTTACTATGATTGTAAGTATAACTATGATTATGTATTAATATATTTGCATATCTATATAGTTATACATTTGTAAATATTTGTATATATGTAAATGTGCTGTAAATATTCTTTTTTGTATATAAATAAATAACCCATACTCATTGCAATAGGTACTAGGGGATCTTTTACAACCACTTGAATTATCATCAACTCAAACAGATATGGTCTTAGTTTAACATGTCATCTGAAGAATGTCAGAGTCAAGAAACCTCCTTATGCTGCACTGCAGTTTCAGAAACTGATCTTATTGGTGTGGGAATAGACCTCACAGCCTTCTGTACCAAAGGTGAATGTGCTATCTGTTGTGCCACTGTATGTGTGTGTATGGACAGATACATAGAGAGTTATAGAGTTACATGCAGCTTGACTACAGTCTCTAAGTCTCACCATAATGTCACGGGGTTACAGGCACGCTTATATCCTGTTTCTTTGTGCTTGTAATTAAAATCATTTGACTGTAAATCAAAAACACTTTGAAATTGCTAAGTGTTTTGCCAGTTGTTAACTGTAAAGGGAGTTTTTTTCTAAATATTAGCCACTTGATACTCAAAAAGATTTATACCTCATGGTAATATTGGAAGCAATTGAGAAACATAATCACTTTACTTCACTGGGTCATAAATTGTGATTATTTGTAAAGGTTACATAGCCAGGTCTAAAAGCCAGAATTTATTTTAAAGATATAGATCACGGCACCTGTAAACTGGCCTTGGTCACAGTATTCCACATATATGTTGTTTTATTAGGTCTATAGTGAGGTAGTTATAGAAACTATTTTATGTTTAATGACTAGTCTAACTAAAGTTTTGAACATGAATACCAGGTCAAAGGATTTCCTGGATATTATAGAAGAGAGTGTAAGAATTTTTTTGAAAAATCTCTGAATAATATCAACGACATTACTTGTAAATGTAATTTTATTACCTGCAATTGTATGCAAGTCCTTCTGAGTCAACATAATGTAAAAAGCTGTGTTGCTTACAGCAAATGATAAGAGTTGTTCTTATCACCAAAGTGCATTACAGATGCTTTTGTTAGTACTGAGGTGTAGACCAATTTCATTAAATCAGATGTAGAGATGCTATAATAATTTCTGCAAGTTCAGGTGACCAATGGATGAAGATTGTAGTACTCCAAATATATTTTTATAGTAAACTTGCAACACCACTCCATCTTATCCAGTTGGTGAAGTCACATAAGCACTGAAAAAGATAAGCCTGAAGAATAATTCTTGAGATTCCTGGGTGTAATTGCTTTCATGCCAGATATGTTTGACTCTTACAATAAAGGCTCTACTAACTAATAGGAAATCAAAAAGTCCTGACACAGATTAGTTCTGTACTCCTTAAGGCCCTGCATTATAACTTAGGCGATGCAATGGGTTTCACTTGAGAAATCCAAGTAGATGTTGAAACCACTTGTCTCCATTGAGGTGTAATGAAATCACCAGGCAATGATCAACTTGCAGTAATTAAATGTCAATTCTAGAGATTAAATTCAGGCCAATATTCGCTTTGTAGCCAACACATACTTCAGAAAGAGAGATAGTCACAAGATCACATAGAAGAATGGCCAACAGTCAGCTCAGGTAGACTTCCGCATAGTAAGGAATGGGCACTGGGGTAGAATCAGAGATTGCAAAGTCATCTACAGTGAAACAGTCATCTCACAGCATAAACCACTGGTTGCCACAATCAGGTTCAGGCAGTGGTCAGAGAAGGTCTAAGGTCAATAGAGACCAAGCTGATGACATGGAAGTTGATTGGAGACAAAACACAACAGTTCAAGGAATTATTCAGGGCTCTAGTACCTCAAGAAGAAGAAGAGGAAATAGGTGGATTTGAAGAAGAATGTCAGTGTCTTAAAATAGCATGTGTGAGGTCTGCAAAACAGCTATGTGGCCGAGCCAGGAATAACAATAAGGTACATAAGGAAAGCTGTTGGTGTAAAGCAGAAGTCCAGAAAGTCATCAAAAGAAAGAAGGTGTGCAGGAAAAAGTGGGAGATAGAAACAATGGAGCAGGGTAGGAAGGAATACTGGTTGGCTAACAAGGAAGCTAAGAACATAGATACAATAGTAAAGAATGAGGCATCAGCATCACACTACCAGCTTCTAGAAAGTAAGTCAGTAACTGGCACAAAGAAACTATACCAGATTGCAAGACAAAGACAGAAAGATAAAGAAGATAGTCAGACACCCTATACAAAAGATGCAAGCAACAACTTGCTCACCAGTCCACAAGATATCAAAGGCAAATAGATGGAGTACTTCCAGCAGCTTCTGAGTGAAGAAAACCCAACAGTAACTTTACTGCCACAGAAAAAGCCTATGATGAAAGAGGAGGAGGAGTCACCATAGAAAAAGTAAAAACAGCTTTAAGGAAAATGAAGTCAGAGAAAACAGTAGGCTCTGATGGGATCAGAGCAGATATGATAAAGATGCTGGGTTTGAGAGGGGAGAAATGGCTTCTGAGGGGACTCATAGCAGTATGGGGAGAAATGTGCATCCCAGACGATTGAAGAATAAGCATACTAATGCCAGTGTTTAAGAACAAAGGGGACGTTCATAACTGTGGGCAATGCAAAGGAATCAAACTCCATCACATTGCATGAAAAATGTAGAGAGGGTGATAGATAAATGAATATGCAGAGTAGTACAAAGTAAGATGGCAGATGAGCAGCTCAGATTCAGATTAGGATGCAGCACAACTGACCTGTTGTTTGCAGTGAGAAAGATAGTTGAGAAGAAGGTGTAGATGAGAAAAGAGTCCAACTGGGCATTCTTAGACTTAGAAAAAGGACATGACAAGATTCCAAGAACGTTTAATTTGACAGTCATACAGTGTTTCTAAGTCCCAGAAATATTGGCAGAATTAGTGCAAGCTATGTATGAGAACTCAATGTGTTAATATGAATAGTGTTCAGTCTTAAAGAGGAGGTCAGATAGGAGTGGGTGTGCACCAGGGTTCAGCTCTGAGCTCACCATTGCACACACTTGTAAAGGACTACTTTACTAATCAGGTTGGAGAGGACAGATTAACAAAGTTGCTGTATGCAGACAATGTGACATTACAGGCAGACTCTGAGCAGGAACTTCAGTAAGTGATAATGGAATGGAATACAAAACTGAAGGCACATGGGATGAACCTGAGTTCAGATAAAACAATTATAATGGCAGCAAATGGTAGAGTTCAGAAGAAGTCTGAATAAGGAGGTCAAAGCTATAAATGGAAGTGCAGCAGCAAACTGGCACAGTGTGTCAGGTGTAGTATATGATGGAAGAATGCCAAACAAGCTGAAACGTAAGGTGTATAAAATAGGGAAGTGACCAATACTACTGTATAGCTTGGAAACCTGGGCAGTAAAGGCAGAGTAGTTGAGGAAGCTAGAGTTGTTGGTGATGAATTGTCTGAGATGGGTGGTAGGATGCAATCTGTGGGACAGATAGAGAAATGATGACATAAGAGCAGAAGCCAAAGTAGTTCCAATTCCACATAATGTCGGAGAGAACAGATTACAGTGGTTTGGGCACATGTGCAGAAAAGCAGAATACAATCTAATGAAGATGATTTGGGACAGACAGGAAGAAAGCAAGAGGGGTTCCCAGTGGAAGTGGGTGTACATCAAGGTTCAGCTTTGAACCCACTTCTGTTCATACCGGTGATGGACTACATTAGCAAACAGGTTGGAGGAGATGGCGCAACAAAACTTCTGTATGCAGATGATGTGACAGTACAGGCAGACTCTGAACTAAAACTTCAGCAAAGGATAGGAGAATGGAATGCAAATCTGAAGGCACATAGGATGAAACTAAGCACAGATGAGATGGTGGTAATGCCAGCAAATTGAGGACATCAGAAGAAGCTGAGAATAGAGATAGAAGGGAAGATAGTGGAACAGGTAAAAAGCTTCAAGTATCTGGGAAGGGTAGTTGAGGAGAAGGGTAGTCTGAATGAAGAGGCCAAAGCTAGAATCAGAGGGGCTGCAGCCAACTGGCATAGAGTGTCAGGTGTAGTCTATGATAGAAGAATGCCGAAGAAGCTGAAAAGTAAGGTGTACAAGACAATGGTGAGACCAGTACTACTGTATGGTACAGAAACCTGGGCAGTAAAGGTAGAACAGATGAGGAAGCTAGAGGTGATGGAAATGAAGTGCCTGAGAAAGGTGGTAGGATGCACAATATGCGGCAGATGAAGAAGTGAAGACATAAGAGCAGAAGCCAAATTAGCTCCAATTGTAGAAAAGGTCAAAGAGAACAGATTACGGTGGTTTGGGCTCATGTGTAGAAAAGCAGAAGATAATCTGATGAGGAAGATTTGGGACAGACAGGAAGAAGGTAAGAGGAAGCGAGGATGTCCAGCAAAGAGGTGGCTGGATTGTGTGAACGATCTGCGACAGTCAGGCATGAGTGTTGAAGAAGGCAGTAGAACGGCACTGAATACTGAGAGGTGCTGACAGTTCACATGATACCCCGACCCCATGTTTACATGATACCCCGACCCCATGTAGAAAATGGAAAAAAGAGGGTTGGTGATGGTGATTGACTTTGCTTTGATTTTGTTTAACAACTCCCTAGCTGTTTTGTTAATCAAAAAAAGAGTATGGAACAGGCAAGTTACTTGATCTTGCAGTTTAAGGTATGTTGACTAATACTTGCTTGTTGCATAAATCTTGGAGACTAACCACTCAGTATATTTGAAATTGCTTTAAAGGATAGGATAATCCTGAAACATTCATATGGTGAACAATTAATTGTAACTCTACAGGGAAAAAAATGGGCGACATTTTCAACCACTTTAAAGATGTTGCTCATAATTTCATGACGTTAGCAAGGTAAGCATTTACAGCTGTGATGAAGAATAAATATACTGAAAGAAAATGTTTTATCAGGAAGTACCTGCAAATCTGAATTATTTATACATTTTTATGTATTTTGTTGAACTGAAAAATAAAGCTTTTTACATTGTCATATTGGTTTAAAGCAAAAGGACCTCATAGGTTCAAGCTTCACAGCTCAGCTTGTATTCCTCCAATGCCTCAACAATATATTTCCAAAATCTATAGTATTTCTTTAAATCCCATCTCTAATAAGTGAATACTGTTTGGCAGTACAATAATAGCAGTTAAAGGCAGATGAACACCACATTATTGGCTTCAGACCACAATGAATATAATCAGTGCAATATAAGAAGTGGAAATATACAAGTAGACATGATGATGTTCAGAGTGGGACAGACACCAGATAAAGGACAAAGAAAGTGTCATAAAACCTACCAGACTAGGAGAGAATATGAGCTTTAAACTGATAAAATGCCATAATTTCATACAAAAGGTCAATGAGTATAATCTCTGGAAAAAAACTCTCCCTGCTGGTTGTGCAGTGCCATTCAATAGCATACTTTAAACAGAGCCTGACTGACTAGATGGATGTCCACAAATTTACTGCAGGATTGACTGGCATAGTCATTCTTGAGTAAAGGGTACTGCTAATGGTAGGTACTGGAAAGGCTTTAGTGGTGAAGAGATTACATTTCCTTGTAACTTCAATGAAGCATGTTAAAGATATTATGACTTATTTACTAAGAATCACTCCAAAGATTACTGAGTAATGCAAAATCCAGATATCTGTCAGCAATTCCAACTACATTTAGTTAAACTAATATGCTGAGGTACTTGTTACACAGACATTTTTTTTGTGTGCACGTGTGTGTGTTATTTAGTTGTTAATCCTGTAAAATTATTAGCTACATGTGCTTATTTTTTCAGCAGACATAAAACCACTGTCTATATAAGTGATGCATATCACTCAATTAAATTGCAGGAATTAAACCAAAATGATATGCTGAAGGTCACTATCAACTTATAGCCTTAATGTATTTTGTTAAACTGTCAGGAGGAAGTAGAAACGATTATAAAGATAATGTAACCCAGGACTACTATGGTTCCTAATATAAGGACAGTTTACACTAAATAAGCAGTTTTCATAAATACTTTGAATAAGACTTAACCTGTAAATTCTTTAGTTTACAAGATTAAAATAGTCTGTAGTCATTGCTAGTGCAGAATCTGTAATATTATCAGCAGTTATTATTCTGGAAAAGCCAAGGAGAGAAATGACAACAATTAAAATTGCCTATTTTCAGTGATATATAGTCCAAGAACTGTATATCAATTTTAATCCATTGTTCTTCCCTGTACTTTAACAAAGTACTTATTGCATTTTGTTGTTATAAGCTACTGTGTGAATTAGATTTGCTGAGTGCAACATGACCTACATATATATTGCTTTGTTTAAATAAAGAATCGTATATATTATTTATCTTGTAGTATCTCTATTTACTGGGACCAACTCAGACTAGGAATATCAGGCAATGGTAATGAAAATCTAAACTTGCACTAGAATGAAGTTAAAAGGTGGAAGGAATTCAGTAATGTGTGCTGTGGTAAGAAATGTTTCTCCCTTTCAGCTTCAGATTAAAAGATGGAAGTATACCTGTGACTTGTTGTCTATTTTTTGTTGCTCATACCATGGAGAAATCATAGGAAGATGTCAATTTTATTAAATACTATCAAAATAGGAACATGCAGTTTAATGAAAATTCCACTTCACCTTGCACATGCAATATTTAAAACATTTGGGGAGCTAGTTAGATTGCAAAACCATTTTATCCCAAACCATGCACAATAGTTTAGTGCTTCAAGATTAAGTTATATAATAAAACAGTTAATGAATTTGTTCCTGAGAATGTTTCAGAAATGAGAAGGTTATGTAGCATTGATGTTATGGACAAACTTTGCTCAGGACGTTGAGAGACAGGTTTGTGGGATAAACAATGATTGCTTCCCTGCTATTTAATGTGCTCAACTTTACTTGTAATTGCTTCATTGTTGAAAAAAAGTCCATGATGTATAGTCATCTTACCTGTTTTAAATAAATAAGTAAACACATACAAACATATATATGTGCATGCATAAATTCAGTATTCAAGAAAATAAAACCATTGAAATATTTATGTTAAAAAACATTTGAAGTTTGTAAAACACTGAAAGTATCTCTGTGTAATGTATGACATTTGTATTAGTCTCAGAACAGAGAGGTTGGCATAATGGTTAAGGTGCTTACCTTACAGACACAAGGTGCAGGGTTTAATTCTCACATGGGGTAATTGGTTAGGCTTAAAATGGCCCACAAGGGCAGTTAGCCTAGTACTAATCTATGAACCTATGAACGATTAACTAGAAAGGAAGATGACAAATATGA
This sequence comes from Protopterus annectens, assembly GCF_019279795.1. Taxonomy (NCBI): domain Eukaryota; kingdom Metazoa; phylum Chordata; order Ceratodontiformes; family Protopteridae; genus Protopterus; species Protopterus annectens. Next base: position 1,065,285,560 of record NC_056725.1, on the reverse strand, counting down.
TATGACAGTGCACATCTTAGAGAGGAATGTTATAGAAAGAAGCAATATATGATTAAAGCATGTTATGACTTTGGTGAACTTCATCTGCAGCATCAGAATCATAGAATATATAAGGCACTTGGGCTATGTGATCACATACTCTCTGTCAGTATCCATCCTTAGACCTTATCTCCTTTTTCAAGGATCGATAGGCAAGTCATACTGGGGGTAAAAGTCCAAAAGGCTAGGATAAATTAAACTGGGATTAACAAAATACAGGGACTAAGGGTAACAAAAAAAGAAAGTCATATGGAACAAAGGATAATTTGTTGCTAAATAAAGCAATAATAGAGAAATGTGAAAAGGGTTAGAGTCTAAACATGTAATGGTTAGATTACAAAAAAGCACTTGACAACATCCTACATTCATGGATAAAGGAGTGTTTGAAGATGAATCAGTTAGTTTACCGTGACCGTGACTATGGAAAAGTGGCAAACTGCTTTGCAACTAAGCAACGACAAGGGGCAAATTGTTATCCGGTGGGGGGGGGGATCAAATGGAGAAATTTCAGGGATACTCTTTGTCTCTGCTGCTTTTTCTCTTGCCCTTAACCCATTGAGCTGCCTACTTAACAGTATAGGTCATGGTTACAATTTGGCTCTCAGAAAACAGCTAAGTTTAAAGGCTTTTCATCTACTTTTTGTGGACGACTTAAAGCTGTATAGTTATCAGATGAGAAGTTGAAAGCACAACTGCAAGTGGTTAAAACTTTCTCAGATGATATAAGAATGTCATTTGGTCTTGATAAATAAGAAAAATCAGTGTTTAAAGCAGGAAAACTGCAGCACCAAGAAAATACCAATCCAGGACATGAAAGTGATATAAAGAAACTTGAGCAGGAAAGAGTATATAAATATATAGGAATTAATAACAGATCAGCAATAAAACATGAACAAATGAGAATAAAACTTAGTAAGGAATATTTTAGAAGACTAAAATTAATACTGAAAACAGCTCTGGCATCTAGGAACAAAGTCCAAGCTATAAACCAGTTTGCTCTTCCTGTTCTAACTTAAAGGTTTGGGGTGAGTGACTGACCCCAAAAATTATTGGATCAGTTGGATAGGAAAACAAGAAAAAATGCTTCATGCTTATCAAATAATTTATAAAAATCAGTGTATACCAAGGCTATATATTTTCTGTTCTAAAGGAGGTGTGGGTGTCCACAAAACTAATTACACGTAGAGATCTGAAATCATAGGACTGCATACATATTTGCAAGATCCAAATATAGAGAAAGTTTTAAAACATGAGGAGAACAAGTCTAAGATAATTTCCATGCTTAGCTTAGCAGAAGCATATTGGTGTCAAGTGGGAATGGAGATCAATACAGAAGCAGATACAAATCAGACAACAACTGAATGTGTAAAAAAAAAAACAAAAGAAAGTCTATAAGGTGAAGGATCAGATGACAATCAAGAAATGTGAAAAATGTATGAATATAGTTGCAAGTACAGAAAACTCTTGGAACAACCTCCTTTAATGCAGAAATGGTTAAGGAGAGGTTAACTTAAACCAAAAGACGAAAGGTTAACATTGGCAGTCCAAGATAATGGACTACATTCATGTTGATTTACATAGTCCATTGAACAAATCAGAGAAACCGACAAATGCAGGTTTTAAAAAACAGAACTGGAAACAGTCACACATTTTGTTGCTGGGTGTGATACACTTATAACATCAGGCTTATATACTGAAAGGCATAATAATGTGGCAAGACTGTTGCACTGAGGACTGTGCAAACATTACAATATTGAAGTAGCTGAGAAGCATTGGAAAGACGAGCTCAGTGATGATGTTTATATTACTTGTGATCACCCATTACCAACAGTTTAAAAAATAGATGCAAGAAAACCAGATACGGTAGTTCGAGAAAAGAAGATAAAAGTAGCATTGATCATTGAAATTGCTACACCTAGTGATTATAGTGTCTTATGTACACAGACACAAAGTCATAAAATGCCAGGATTTGCAGGCAGAAATGAGGGTAACGTGAAAGGATACCCACACAGTTTCAATAATAGTTGGAGCAAAGGGTCTCATAAAAAAAGAATTTATAGTTGTATTTAGATGTGTTACCCTGATACATGTAGCAACTCTGCATGAATTGCAGAAGGAGTCAGTTCTGGGCACATAGCAGGTGCTGTGAACAGCACTTTTGGGTAACATCAAAGACTGAACCCATACTAATTTTATGAACTTTAATCCTGGGGTTCATTCTGGCCATGGTATTAGAAGCCCCAAAGTCTTGGAGAAATTAAAAAGAGACATCTTAGTAAAAAAAACATCTAAGTTACACCTGCTGTAGTGTAGTGATGGTATGCAGGAGAGTTGGTGGACTTGTACAGGGTATGGATAGTGGAATATCACTGAGTTTGCCTATTTCCACTGTCATGGCACCATGCAGACCTTAAAACATTGAACCCACGTTGCCATGACTGCTGAACAGCTTATAAGTGCACACTATTTTAACTGGGATCCAGCAGTACTGTATCTCCTATTGTTTGAAGTTCTGTGACATTACCGTCTGCAGGTACAGTAGAGTGTGGTTGTCACTCCTTGTTATGCTGTATGATGTGGCTATTTGTTTTCGTACTTTCTCCTGATGTTGTTGCTCAGCCATTGCCTGAGGAGTACAACATCAGTGTAAATGGGGCATGTAATATGTCAGTATTGTTTTAGGTGCAGTCAGTTTGTACTTGAAGCACATATATTTTGGATGTACTATCACACTGCACCCTGTGATTCGCATGTTTGTTAGCAGTGGAAAATGGTAAGGGATTTCATATGCACATCTTCTCTATAGCTGGAGTTTAATAGTAGTGTACATGTAAATATTCACAGGTATAATGTCATATTTGTGAATTTGTTAGGGCTTTAATATCATATTTGTGAATTCTTAGAGGCTTTTATATGCAGTTTGCACCACATTTAAGCCCTACATGATTGAATACTGCAGTTATCTGTTGTGATAAGAGCACAATTAATACATTCCAAACAATTGAATATGAATGTAAAAAAGCTCTATAGAGAGTTGCAGACAAAATTCAAAGGTTACTTGTATTCATTTAAAGGAATCAAAAATCAGAGAGCTAATACACAGGTATGAAGCCAGCTAACAAAGCTGATGTCATAACAATGCTAGTATGAATTAAGAATGGTGACTGTGCTTGCAAAACTTGAAGGATATTAATACATAAATGCTAATAGCACATATGATATCATTATTATGGATGAATATGGCACCATTAAGTACTCATAAAGGGTTGGCAGGAACTTGTATATGTGTGCCTACTTAAAGAATTACATGGCTGGCCTCTTATTGTTACTGTGATCACTTCCCTGGTAATGATCCTATGATCCTATATACAAATGGCCAATTACAGTTTATTGATTTTATTAATAATGGCATGCATTTTTTTATATCATATGCCAATATCCTTTCAGTAACTGAAAAAGAACATTAAAAAATATTCTGCATATCTAGAGTTCAGGTACAGACACAGACCTTGCTTACCTGTTGATATGGCAATGATTGAAAATATGCATTTCAGAATCATCTGTAGGGCATAGTGTGGCTTGCACAGTCATTTCTGCAAATACCAGTTGTCGGGCATCTCACTCAAAACTGAGGTTATCGACAGTGTTCCATGTGAGGCGAAAATGTCTACTTCCTCCAGGATGCAATGATCAAGGATTCGATCATTTTAGGGAGTTCAGTGGTGCACAAGCTTTTTCAAAGTGGGTCTGGAAGGCTTCATCCACAAAAATTGCATTTATTATTTATTTATTGGAATGTTTTTTGAATGTTATCTCACTCATTTGCTTTTGTATATTTGGCATTCACAAAATTGTAATCTGCTGTGTCACACACGTGCGTTCAAATGATGTGCATATATGATGTTGATGGCATGCCTTTGGTCTTGACACCTCAACAAAAAGATGCTATTGATTTCCTTAAATTTGTGGGAAATAGAGTTGATATGTAGACCGAAGTGCAGTGAAAGAAAATGTAATACTGATCTACAATATGAATATATGAATGTTCAAGAAAAATCGATGCAATCAAGAAAGCTACGGCACAAAGATTCATTCTGTCACTTTGGTGTACTGGGAACACTGACAAAATATGCTGTGCGGACCCAAATGGAGAAACAGCTGTTGCTGAAACTTACGTCACGTGGACTGTTTGAACTGCCCTAATGTCACACTTGTAGAAACCACTAATGATGATAAAGAACAGGCACAAAATGTAACAATAAAAAATGTTTGAAGCAAAATATGCAGAATGGGCAATATTCTGTTCCTACTATACCTTCTAGTTCAATGAGACCTTGAATTAGTTCTGCATGGATGATGAAAGCAGAACAAAATTCACAAAAGCATGCAATTCTCATAGAATTCCATTAAAGAATGGCACTAAAATTATACTATGATAGACTGAAATCGATTATAATGCCAGCTGTTAATAAGAGACATTGCAGAGCAACAAACTGTGTTCTGGTTGTCTAAAAAAGTCAGTATCACCCAGATAAAAATGTTAAATGTACTTTTGAAAAAATGCTGTAGCCATGGCAAACATAAACAAAATATTACTTTCAATAACAACAAGAAAACAGCAAAAAATTGTTCATAAACTTCAGAGTCCAAAATATAAAAAGTCAGTACATGCACAGAATAAAATCACCTAACAATCCAGAAAAAATAAAAATTAATGTTCTTTTCATAAGCTTTTGTGACTTTCAAGTAATCCTGTCTGATTTAAAAGCATGACGATATCTCTATACTGAATTCAGTTGGAGGGGGATAATGAAGTAATAAAGCATTTCAACCACTCTGTTGCTACTCAAAGCTATATATAAAATGAATCATATTAACACATCACACAAATAGCGGATTATGATTGGGTCACTGATCGTAACTTGCTTATTATGTGTTTGAGACATGGATGCCAAGAAATTCGCTCTCGAGGTGAATCTTGGCACCCATGTTGAGAATACATCATTTTACGTTAAGACTGGAGATCCAATAATGATTAATTGTAGTGTGAATGGATTTAGCCACGCAATGCACTACTAGCTTGGGAAATGTTGTGCCAGTTAAAAGATGCTATTGCAGTAAGGAACCTCTTAGCATATTTACGTATTCCCTATGTAAGGGAAGTTGGTTCCAAAATATGTTTTGAGTGTAATGTAAACAGCAGACAGAAACAGAGTTAAATTAACCTGTGTTTTGCTGCTGTTATCTATTTATAAATATTAGTTCAATAACACCTTGGTCTAGCATTAATACAGCACCAGATGCAATGTTAACAGCATAGGGGGTGCCTAATAACTGTTAAGCCCCCTTCTAAGCTTTAAGGCTGGGTCTTACTAGTGGCACTGTACCAAGATGTCATTCAAGTGATATTTGAGCAAAATAATGTCATTCCTTGATCCACATATATACATTGTGCACACCTAAACACACTAATAGCCCCTTTGTCACAAATTCTAAATTAATTAAGGACACTGAAACAAATGTAACATGAAATGCACATTTGTCATAATAGGTAGAGCAAATCAATGGCAAACAGATGATTCAGGAATATAGTTTCCCAGCTCTGGTAGCTGGCATCGGTCCATATAGATGCTTATGGACTGCATACTACTTAAGCAAGATAACAACAATGAAGAAGTACAGAACATTGGCATTGTGTACAATGGGTTATCAAAATACTCCCAATAAGTGGGCATTATTTGTGTTAGGGGATAGTACAAGCAATCTGTGCACCATTTCTCTTAGTGATACCATGTATGATACAATACATTTTAAATTGTTAAGCAGCTTAGTATAGGGCTCCAGTACAGCCAAGTATTAAGCTTTGAGTGGATGTTTTATTTGCTTAAACAGATCAAATAGAAGCATATTCTAAACTCCTAGTATCTTCATAGTGTTATAAGTGTTTGGGGGTATACTCTTTTTAAACAAGGAGCATTACAAGTATGCTGATGTGCTATATATAATATATAATAATAGTATTTGAAGCTCCTTGAGATGGTGGAGTGAACCTAGTTCTGTATATATCTCAAGTGTGTGCAGCAAACTCTGGGCAGGCATTTATTAATGATCATGATGCTCATGTATGACTGATGCAGATTGTTCTCTGGGGGGGCATTAGTTATAAATACTGGCGATGCACAGAAGGGTGGCAGTACTACACACCTTACAGCACATATGTTCTTTCTGCCTTACATTTGACAGCACAGGTGGATAAGGTAGGATAGAGATAATGGCTGCACATAAGTATGGGCCATTGCTGCAAAGCATTTATGCATGAATGAGCAACATAGTTGAGAAACTTACTGAACTACATGACACTCTGTGACTGTTCCTGCACATCAATGTTCCTTTTCAAGTAATTTTGCATTGCATCAAATTTATTTTACATTTGTTGACTGGGCTCCAACTGGATATATGTCCATTTTCAGTGGAGGCCCGGCGAGAAAAGCTCCAACAAACAAAAAACAAAAACAAACAAAAAAAAAAACACTATCATATAAATATGAGACATTTACAAATACAGTTAAATGTACAGATAATCATCCTATACATTACATTTTGTTACATTTCTGTAAAGAGAATCATGGTACATTTCAGCTATGGTTAGCCATGCAAATATTTTGCTAACAATTTAGTATAAGAGAATACTTTCATTTTAGTTGACTGAAAAAAAAGTACCTAGGTTATACACTCTCCTAGTAGTTAACAGAAAAGTAAGTAGTTTGTACAGTAATGGCAATAAATGCTTTGAGAAATTAGGGGTAGTTAGTCTGGGTTAGAACAAGGGCATGACCACTGTGATTTAAGGTATGGCTTCAATTTGCTTTTAAATAATGCTGTAGAGGTAATGGTGGTTAGGTCTTCTGGCTTGGGAGTTCCAGATTTTTCCAACTGTGTTGGCAAACAAGGAGTCACCAGTCAAGTTGTTAGCTTTACCTATTAGGACAAGTAGTTTATTTGATGAGCGTAGGGTCTTGAGGTTGTTATGGGGGTGTTTAGGTTAGTAACTATTGGTGTGTTAGTAGGTTGTTACAGGATCTTGTGGGCAACCGTTAACTGGTTAAATAGTATTATATTTGGCAGTTCTAGCCATCCTAGCTGTTTAAGATTATCCCAGTCGTGGGCTCTGAAGACAGATCCAGTTGCAGATCTGGCAATATTATTATAAGATATTGTTAGCTTGTTGCTAATGAGAAATTTCACAACAGTAGAGAGTCTTGCCATATTATGGGCCCCTTATTGTCTTCTGCAGCTATCAGCACAGTTAGCATATGTATTCTGGAATATCTATGTTGCTGCTGACTATGAAGATGACAGGATACAAACATGACATAAGCTACAGATGTATGATTGAGTCTATATGCATATACCTATATCCTCGTTTGCGCAGCAGTACCAACAATATAGGATTATGGGAACCAATCTGTGCTAGAGGGGTAACTCTAGTCTGCAGTACTAGTACTTTAAGAGTAAAAAGGATGTAGGCTGTGCTTTTGTAGAAGTACACAAAAGTCTCAACTAGTCCTAATGGGAAATCATGAGAATACAAGAATCTTGACTTGAAAAATTAAATCTCCTGATGTTTCACCTATTGTGACCTGAAATGTTGAGATTAAACTGTGTTCAAAGTGGTGGAGTTAGTTGTTTTCTTTTTCAGAACTGTGCAAGCTTTAAGAAATTTAAAGGTAAGTGTTATTTGCTTTTAGCATGTTTTTTTTTGGGGGGGGTGGGTAGTTTTGCTGGGAAAGATACATTTCATTTAAGTTTTACTCAGTTATGTAGTTTTTGGAAATTGGCAAAAACAATCACAATTCTTAGACAGAAAATGTGATTTTCAGTCAGATGGGCAAGATGTCTGCATATTATATTCTTGGACAAGAATCTTAATGGGATTTTTAAACAGTTAAATGAACTGTGGGATTTGACTTACTGTATAGATGTTCTTAATATGTACAAGATATTGACAGCCATAGTGAAATTTTAAATGAAAAGGTGAATGTAATTACAGGTATTAGGATGCAATTTGAAAGTGTCAGAAGACAAGTTGCAAAACTTTAATCTTGAACACATTTTAAGGGCATTTTTCTAGCCCAGCACCTACAACCAACACAGTCTAACCCAGTACCATAGTAGAATACTAGGCTAACAACCCAAGGGGCCATTTTAAGCCTAACAAAGTACCCCAAACTAAAATTTGATAAATAACAGTTCTCAGATATTTTCTGGAGGGTGTATATTAATTAGTAGACAGACAATTACAAACTTCCTTTCTCTAGTAGAGACATGGTGGCAGACCAGTGGAATATTTGCAGCTTGCCAGCTACTTGTCCAGGTTATGCTTGAATAATTGCAAGGAAAAACTCTGCTTCACATGGATGATCCATATCTCTCAACCTCTTAGAGCAAGATATCTGGACAAAGACATAAATAAAAGTGGAACAAAAGCCCAAAAATAGGGACAATTTTTAAATATTGCTCTTACAAACTTGAATAACAGGTTTTGCAATAACATGAATTTTCTGAAGAATATGCTATGAAGTCTGAAACTCAAATGCCTGCCATTATTTTATAACTTCAGTCTTTAATGACTTGCCACTAATTTGCCAGAAAACCACAATTTTATGAAAAATAGACCAAAAATATGAGGCACAAATCTGGACAACCTGTGAAAATCTGTACAGTTAAGAGATCTATATGGATTGGAAGCTGGTTCCAGAGAAGGTTGAGATTCTGAGACACAGTCCTGTCCCCGGCATGTCCTATTTATATTGCTGGTGAGGTTTAGGTACCTAGATTCAATGTGCAACAGGTCCATTAGTAGTAGATCTGAGAAAGCTTTGTAGACTAGCCATAGGTTGTCTCTCTGCAGCCTGAAAGAAACTGATTATAGTGACAATGATTTGGCATAGTCTGTATAGGACTTGTTTTCTACCCAGTGTATTCTTTTTGTGAAAAATCTCCATTGATGCTCCAATTGTCGAATATGCCTGGTGAGGTATATACCAAAGGCAGTGCTGTACTGAATGGTAGGTGTTATGAGAACAGAGTACAGTGGGATAATGGCTTGTTTTGACCTAGATGCCATTCCTTTATTTATAAGTTTTGCAAATGAAATGATTTCCACACCACAGTAGGAGCATGTTGAGCCAAATGCCAAATCTCTGTCTGCTATGTTCCACTTCTTAGCATTAAATTTTAGGCATTGAGTGTGTCAGGCCCTCTTGAGGATATTAGCATTTTGGGGAATCAATGACTGATCTCAGTTTGCAATCAACTGCAAACTTGGTCAGCCAGAGGCTTTTGACCTTAACCTTTGACTTCAGAGAAGTAGATGCCAAAAAGTAGTGACCCTAGCACTGAACACTGGGGGACTGCACTGCTAACTGTCCTTTTTGTGGAGATAGATTCTCCTATACTAACTTCTTGGGTCCTGTCACTGAGCCAGCTGGCTATCCAGTGAGTGATGTATGTGTCAATACCTAATTTACTGAGCTTGTTAACAATGCCTAAGTAGAGTATTGCATCAAAAGGTATTGGCCAGGTTCAGGTTGGCAGAATGCACTGATTTGCCCTTGTGCATCACTTTGGTAACCTTCTAGAAGAAGTCCAGCAGATTTAGCAGGCAAGGCCTACACTTGAAAAACCCAACCTGACTAGGGTCTTGTGTTGTAGGTTATCTGAGTCATCATTTATGATATACATAAATTTCCTTTCTCTAGCTTTGCACAACAGGCTCATAAGGCTAATGGGTCAGTAGTTTCCTGGTTTCATAGATGGGCCTCCTTGTGCAGCGGTATAAGAGTTGCAATCCCCTATTCATTAGATAAGAAGATTGTTTGAATGCTGTGGTTAAATAAAAATTCTGATGGGGCTGATAGTTCATGATTCTGCTATTAAGGAGGCATTCTGAGATATTAACAGGACTCATTGATGCCATGTTCTTGGCCTTGGAGAATGCCTTGAGGACCTGATCCCTAGTGACAGTTGAGGGCAAAATAAATGTCAGAATTTCAGGAGGATTATTTGGGGAGAGGGGAAAGGGGGTAAAGTCTGAGACAAACTTCCCAGTCAAGAGATTAGCTATAGCTTTTGGTTCCATGTAGATGGCACCATTTACAATAATTTCTGTACATTTCTGAGTATTCCTTTTCAGTGTTCTGATAGCTGTAGAAAGACTTGTGGTTGTCTTTAACCTGGGGCATTATTTTATCCCCAAAGTTGGCTTTTGTAGACTTTATTAACATCACCTTTCATGTTGCTAGTTTATGCTGATGAGGAACATTTACCTTGCTGGATATTGAACCTCTTAGTTTTTGCCATGAGTTTCATCGTTCTATAGATTGTTAATGTTGGAATTCTATCAGGATGACTTTTGCATGCTTATTTCTGGTATATGGATATACAGAGTTTCTGTGAATGTTTCTGCATAGGCAACAGCATTCTCAATGATGGGGGGAAGCTTGAAATGTATATAGGGTGCCACTTAGTAATGGGAAGTTTGCCTTGGGAAATTCTTAAAAGTTCTTAGATAACCAGGTGGCCCTGGTTTTATATTTACCTCAAAGGAGACACCTTTATGGTCTGACCTAACTTGTGAGAACATTGCATTATGTCATGTTTGTGAGGACCAGGTCATTGATATTTGAGCTCCTAGTGAGTATTTGAATTAGCCGGTCCAGAGTGTTGGTATTTATTAAGCTCCAGAATCTCAGGACCTGTATGTTGGGGGTTGCTTTTGATTCCCAGTTTATACTGAGGTAGCTGAAGTCACCCATGATTATGGTGCTGGTTGGATGGGGCAAATATTGAGGCATTTACGTAAGTGTTATGGTTTTCCTAAGTTATTGAGGGAGAACCTATAGTTTGCAAGAATATGGTATGGGACCTTAATTATGGTGATTTGGAAGAGGTGTGTTTTTATTTTTAATGTACATAAAGACACCTCCACCTTCTGTTCCTTCCTGTGCAATAGCTGGTCTAAATATATGGTAGGAATTGCAGACCTGCCCTGCTGGAGTGCTCTCTGTGGCTTTAAACCATGTTATAGTGACTGCAAAGATGTCTACATTCTCCAAGGTGAGAAGAGGCTACAGGAAGTGCAGTTTCAAGTTCAGATTCCTGGCACTGAGCAGTAACACCTTCAGATTTTAGTATAGTACAGCTATGACAGAAGGTTTATCTGGTTGACAATGCCTAAAAAGGCAGTATGGGGTGGAAAATGTTTTAGCAGATATTCAAAATCTCAGGGGGACAGGTGCAGAGCATCCTTGGCAAAGCAGCATGGTCTGTTGGCCCTATCTTTCTAGGCTGAAAAATGTTATACCCCTTTCAAATGACACCATACTCTAAGCAAATTGTTAAATAAATTATTTCTGTTTGTATTATGTCATCATCCTAAAAAAAGATAGACAGCTTGGTTCATACCAGCCTGCAAGACACATTCCAATAACTAAGTCATGTCTGTCTTCATATATCCCAGAGTGGTACACCTCAGTTAATAAACTGGGTCATACTTGTACTTGAGGGTTAAGTTACTTGATGGCATGAGTGATATGATGGATGCTAGTCCTCAAGAGGCAGCTGACCATGGTTCTCTATTTTGTTAGGCTGGTAAGTGGGACATCTGTAAGTCTCATTATGGGGTCTGTAATGGTATGCCTTATGGGCTTAGAGGTTGAGACACCATCAGTTGTGGCAGTATGTGTCTTGTTGGGTGTTGTTTTTGTGGAGTACTCCTCAGGAATATTTTTGTGTGTGCAGTGTCTGACAGGTCATTGTGGTTTGTGGAGATTGCATTTAAAAACCTCAACACAAGTAGCTATATGTGACTGGTCTGTACTATGTGAGGTGGGAGTCGTATGTGTACTACTGACAACCTGTTTGGTAGAGCAGGTGCTTATAGGCAAGATCCTTGCCTCCAGTGACATTGTATAACTGCATTTCTTTCTTACCTTATACATATGTTTGAGGATTAGTTGGTTGTCAATGTACATGAGGCAATTGCTGTATTGCCTCGGGACGTCTATGTCCAAAAAGCCATCAGCAGAGATAGCAGGGAAGTGAATGCCCATGGATTTGGATCCTAGCTGCTTATTCTACAGGAAGACAGTAGGGCCTATATTATTAGACCGAAAATGCATTCTTTCGAATGTGTCTTGGCCGAACATTAAAGGCTGAAAATGCAAAATATCGAAGCAGCTGTTAAGTGAATTCTTACCCTGGGAAAGCACTCGCTTGGCCGCTTCGGTACTTTGCCATTTTTGGCACTGTAGTGTGGTCTTGGAGTTGGTATATTTAAGTAGGGGGGTGTGGGGGGCGTAGCCCCCCACATCGAAGGGTGTAGGGGTGAAGCCCCCCCACTTAATGAAATGTTTGAAACTGTTTTTTATTTTTTTTTTTTTGTTGGAACAGTGATTTTTCTCCCTTGGAAAAAAATTGCTGTTCTGACACTTTGACATTGTAAGCTTTCACTTACATAGGGTTGATTAATCACTGTTCACTTTTTTAAGCATTCTGTGATCTAATATAGACAATGAGACAGTACAAGGAAGGATCATGGCTGACTAGCCTGATTGCTGTAGGAGTGTAGATTACTAACAAGCCTGCCTAAAACTGCCTAGGGTTAAGCTTGAAGGCAGGTGCTTCTCAGTATGCAAACTAGTCTCTCAGTGCACAAACTAGGTGCTCAGTGCACAGCTAGTGATTTACAAAATTAGAGAGGCAGCTGTATAGGAATAATTTAAGTTTTCTGCATCCATAGTAGACATTGCCAACTGCCAGTACAAGATGAGCAGTATCATGTAAACAGGATGACTTTATAACATCAGAAGCAAGTTAGCCCTTGGCCAATGGCAAGCAGACGTGGAGGTCAATCCCAGCTCAGATGACCTGGCCCCTCCCCCACTGCCCCTAGAGAGCAGACCAAAGACTTCCTAATGTAAAAATACTGTTTGGGGCTGTTCAGAGATAAAAAACAATAGATTAAGGCCAAAATCCATACAGAAAGTGCAGGAAATTAAAGAAAATGACTGTGGCAAGAGTCTGGCTTACTGATAATTTCAAAAAAGAAAACTGTCACAGTAGTTAATACACAGATCAGTGATACAGCACTAACAGATTTTCAGTACTCAGTAAATATATGGTTCCAGCTTGGTCTGGATGCAGCCAAACAAACATGTTCTACTTAGCAATAATAGCGAAAAGCATGCTTAAAGTGCAAAACTTTTTTTTTCCAAAAAAGCACAGTTTAACAGCAGAATTTTAAATATTTACAATACAGTGAAAACCAACCTTTTCAGCGGTAGACTGATCTCAATGCACCAAAAACTTCTGGAAACAATGCTGTCACCACTAAATGAGTCAGAGCTCTGAGATAATGAGCCAGACAGAAAAACAGCTCAAACAAGCAAACTAGCCCTCTGGCCAAAAGCAAGCAGACACTTGGAGATTTCAGATGGTGTATGGCAACTCAAAATTGACATGACCCTCCTCTACTGCCACTAGGGAGTACACCAAAGACTTCTTAATGTAAAATCACTGCCAGGGGCAACCCAGAGGACAAAAACAGCAATTTAAAGGCTAGAAGCCATACAGAAAGTGCAAGAAATCAAAGAAAGTTGCCATGGCAAGAATTCAGGGCACTGGTAATTTCAAACCAAGAACAAGGTCACAGTAGTTAATGCACAGATTAGAGATATAGCACTGATAGATTTTCAGACAGACTGCAATTCAGTAACTCAGCAGTAAATATACAGTTCTGGCTGGGTCTGGAATCAGTCCAACAAACACTTGCAATGTGTCATCAATAACAGCTAAAAATCAGGTTTAATATGCACAATCTTCTTTAAAAACAGCACTATTTATAGCAGAAGCAAAGAAAAATATGGTAGCAGTTGTACGAAGTATAGCTCCAAACCACATAAAATAAACCAAGAACTTTAATGTGATCTGGAGCTATACTTCGTACAACTGCTACCATATTTTTCTTTGCTGCTACCTTTACTTGTTTGGTGGAACAGTTTACGTTTACCAGCTGGTTGTTTACCTGTTTCTTGTTACTATTTACAGCAGAGCTTTAAATATTTGAAATGCAATGCAAAACATATTTTTCAGGCACTTATCTAGCACTGTATTGTTCTGGATGTACCAAAACACTTAGCATCTTCACTAATTAGTTACATGCTCTTGAATTAAAGGAAAAGTATACTCAAAAATCCATATTCAAGGTTTCAGATGCTCATCTGAGTGAGGCTTCATGCTACAAGCCAACTACAATCATTATATTATAGGATAACTGCCCAAGGAAACACCGTGACACATGGTCAAAACTTAAAATTCTGTTTAATTATTCTAAGCCATGACATAATGTGGGATTGCCTCATACCTGAACTAGGGATTTGGTCATTCTCTCTGTACTATCAGGAACTAAATGATAAGTGTGAGTAAACCACTCCGGCAGTCCATACACTGACATACATTATTCCTGCAGGAGATGAGTTAGAGATGAACAGACTCAAATATGTGGAAGTACTTGATTCTGACTGTCATACCTGTAAGCCTTTTTCCAAAAAAGAAAGAGCTCAATTGTCAACCAACATAAGAAATATGGAATGTGTATCAGATATGCAAGAAAAATATTTGTTCATAGGGTTCAGAATGCCAGGGAGACACTGATCACACAGAAAGACACCAGCAGACTTCCACAATAAGCTTTTAATTCAGACATAGTCTTGTCCCATGACTCTTCCCCAGACTGTTTAATAATCTTAAAGCTAGGATCCATCACATACTTAACAATTAAATTTTTTTTTTACTAAACAAGAAGAAATGCCCTCTGAATAAAACTATTTACATCACACACTGCAAAATAAATGGGCAATTAGTCCATTCTATTAAGATAGGGAACTATTCATTCACATATAGGTTCATAGGTAAGTACTAGGTTAGCTGCACTTGTGGGCCATTTTAAACTTAGTCAACTTCCATTTTTCTGCTTGAATTAACCATCCCATTTCGTTAGAGACTGGCCTTGCCCATTCCATTGTCAACAGTTATACATTTCTCCTAATGAGAGTAACTAGGATCATACCTTAGATAATTTGAGGGGGACCTATAAGTGGATAAAGCATTTAGGAGCTGCCTCTTTGTATTAGAAGTACAGGTAGCAGTCCTGGGGTAAATTTTTTGTTTCCCACCTTTAAATCCAAGCTGTACTTAAATATAGACAGGGACGAATTTTATTTTATGTGGATGGGGAGTCTGTTCCAGAGCAGTGGTATCCACTGTCAGATATATCAATCCTTCCAAACCATTCTTTTGATGTTGCAGAAGAGGTTTAGATTCATAGACCAAGAATTTCTAATGTCATTTGACTTATTGATGTTGCAGTAAATCCAGTAGTACTGGTCAGAGGATAACTTGTATGCTAGACACAGGTCAGCTCCTAGCAGTCTGTTGCATGTATCTGGACAGATACATGCCAAAGGGGGCATTATATTCAATGATCAACCTACTTAAGGCAGAGTAAAGGGGAATGATAACATCACTTGATCTAGACACAATCCCTTTGTTTACAAGTTGTGCAATACAGAAAGGCGTTCTTACAACAATTGACACATGCTGGTCAAAAGATAGGTATTTCCCCACATAAGCTACCAAATCCTAAACAACTGTGTCAACTGTTATGGGCATATTGTTAATGTGGAGGTTTCCTGGGGTATATGACTTCCCAAAGGATACAATAATGCATTTTTGGCATTTAGGGTTAGTCCATGATTTTGGCACCAATTATTTATTTGGGACAGACCTCCCTGCTGGATGACTAAGTCATGTGGGGATTCAATGATTGTTCCTTGCTTGCAGTCATCTGAAAACCTAGTCAGCCAGAGCCCTTTGTTGCTGGCTTTTACTTTAGAAAAGTAGATGCCAAACAGGAGAGGTCTCAGCACAAAACCCTGGGAGACTCTATCTGTGGCAGTAACATCCCCTATTTTGAGTTCTTGCATCCTATCTTTTGACAGTTTGGCTATCTGGCTGGTAACATAGGGATTTATTTCCAGTTTATTTAGTTTTTCCACTATTTCTGAGTGAGGAGCTGTGCCAAAAGCTTTGATCTGGTCAAGGAAAGCAGTTGCTTTGATGGCCTTTTCAAAAAATACACCATGTTGAAAAAACATGGCCTGCCCTTGATGAATCCAAATTGAGGTGGCTACAGTGTTTGGAAGTTCCCTATGTCCTGACTGACTAGTTTCCTGATAAGTCTTTCCATGGCTTTGCATATGAGGCTGGTCATACTTATGGGTTTGTAAGTGCCTGGGTTTGTGGAAGGTCCTCCCTTATTCAGGGGAATGAATGCAACTGTTGTCCATTCATTCACTTGGTACAAAACCATGAAAAAATATGAACTACTGAACTCAAATAAACTGTGGAATATACATGCAGATTTGAAATTTGAGTGGTTTACTCACTAATCTACCATATCTGATATAATGGCATCAGTCTCTGTAGAAATCAGGGTAACCTTGTTGCATCCCATTGGCATTTTCAGTGGTAATTTCAGTAGTTATTCAACTGAGGTAAATCTCAAAACAGTTTCAGGATGAGCTTCTGCAACAAGTGGCATTACTGACATTATTACAGATTCAGTCATGTCCTGATAGTTGCTATTTGCTGACAGTTTAGGAACTGGACCTGACATGACTGCAATTTCTCCTGTGCAGCTACACATCTCCTTGGACAACATAATCTCAGTTGAACACGATGAGCAAGTACTGTACCTTGTGCTTGCAATTTCTGCCTCAACTTCTGGTCAAGCATTACTTTTACACTTTTTCCTTACTTTACAGTTGAAAGATTCTTGGATGTCTTGTCATAGTATTATTCCTCTTTTATTTATCTCCATACAAGAACTTCACTGCAGATTGACAACTTTCAGGATCTAATAAAGAAAATGACATAACAACCTCTGAGCTAAACATTGATCCCATCGGCAATTGAATGGTTAGTGTCATTTAACCAGTAATGCTGTTTTCTGTAATCCATAAAAAGACAAACTCCCAGATTTAATAAACTCCATGTAGGAATAATGTTATTCCTAAATAGAGTGAATGGTGTCCATGTCTGCATCTCACTCTGATGGGGAGCCATGAACATGGATGCTGAATCAGTGCTAGGGGGTGTGTTACAGTGTGTGCAGATCTGTAACATGCCCCCTGCACTTCCAAAGTGGCATACGGCACTTTCCAATAAAGGAAGTGTCCTTGAACACTTAAATAAAGATGTGAAATGAATGTCATGTAGGGGGTGTGTTACCATAGCCATAAAACATCCCTTGCATTGTGAAAGTGCCATACAGCACTAAATAAATGAAGAAAGTGTCCTCAGACACTTAAGTAATACTGTGAACTGTAATGTCATGTTGGGGGTGTGCTACAGTATCTGTAATACACCCCCTGTATTGTAAAAGTGCTGTATAGCACTAAAACAATAAAGAACGTCTCCTTGGACACTTATTTAATAATATGAAGTCTAATGACTAATTTATAATTAATGGTTATTTTTTTTTATTTCCTTTTCTTCAAAGTTTAAGAGTAGCTGAGCAGGTTTGTGAGGCGCAATGCTTTGCTCAGCAGTGCTTAAATGTATCAAGAAGCTATATAGAAATGTATAGCTAAAAGCATCACAGCCAAGTTAGCTGAGTGGTTAGAGTCATGGCTTCATGTGAAGTAGGGGCACAGTTCGAATAACAAGACAAGCCATTCAGTTTTTACATGGGAAAGCATTTTTAGATTAATTTTAATTTTATTTATTGATGTAGTTAGTGATATTTTTTAACCAGGGTAGTGTAGCTGGTCCAGAATCCCAGTGTCAGTGGAGATAATAGGTGAAAACCACCATTTAAACAGTACAGTCACACCTCAAGGTAACAAAATGAAAGCACATGGGAGAGGTCATGTAAAGTAAAATACATGCACATAATAATAATGTATCAATGATGAGTAATTACTATCCAATTCTTATTTTTAATGATAAATTTGTTTGCCCTTAGCTCAGTTTTGTTTAGCATTGCTAAGCCAAGCTATGCAATGCTTAAACAGGACCTGTCTGAGCAATACTTAGCAATGCTTAGCTCTGCTTAGCTGGTTTGAGCATTGCTAAGAAGTCCCATTCTAAGCAGTATTAAGCTCAGCTAAGTGGATTTGCACACTGCTAAGCACTGTTCAGCATTTGCTACTTTAAGCAGGGCTCAACTCAACTTAGCGGGTTTGTGCACTGCTGAGCTGTGCTTAGCAGTTTTGAAAATGGTCCCATGATGGTAAAGGGTGGGAATATGGCCTTATTTGAACCACACAGGCAGGAATACAGGCAGAACCTGTTAGAATTTGATCTCTGAAAGAACTATGGCAGGAGAGGGATTGCACTTTTGGGTGCAGCCCTGAGGTACATTGCAGACAAGGGTCATGGCTGGGATCTTCATAAAGAACCATGGTGACAGACAGCTGCAGGGCCAGTACCAGGGCTCAGAATACAAGTCTGAGGCATGGGACTGTCTAGCACATGAGCTCACTAATGCCACTGGCATCCTCCACACTGGTGACCAGGTCCGCCATCATTATGATGCCCTGAGACAGTGGAGGGGGGCACTCTTGGCCCAATGGATCCAAGATGCTCAGGCCAGGAATGCCCCATAAGTTTGTAAGTATATCAAGTGATGATTTATCAAATTGTAGTATGAATATCTGACAGGCAGGTATGCATAATGGTGTGTTTTTCCCCCACAGCTGCAGAGGAGAGGGCTTGTAACATTGAGGCCCATGCAGGATGACTGGTGAGGCTGCGCTGACAGTTTGGTGAGTACAGATATAACTTGCAATATATATATATATATATATATATATATATATATATATATATATATATAGTGTCCAATAAATAAGAAAGTGTAATTGTTTACTGCCATTAGGTATAGTGTGGTCTGAGTGTACTGAATAAATGTGCTGTTAGACCAACACTGATATAAGTCACTAATGCCAGGTACTGTATAATACAGATGAAGGCAGCAAACAAGCTACTATTGATGAAAGAAAGCCAGTGCTATAGTAATACTGTGTAAGAGTGAATCTGTGAATAATGTATACTGTGTTTGCTACTGTGAAAGTAATAACTGACATACATTCATCATCTACAGGATTTGCAGTATAACTGAATTTAGAATTTTGAATGTAATAAATCACTGTGTCATGTCACCCTAAATAAAGCTTATTCCCACAAACTGTTGTGTTTAATCTGGTCTGTTGTTGAAGAAATACAAGTGTACAGGTGCTACACAGCAAATATCACTATGAGAGCATGAATTCACAGCAGTTTGTCTGCTAAGCAGATGTTATGCCAAACTATAGATGTGGAGCTACAAAACAAGATGCAATGAAAATTGATATATGTTCTGCACTAAGATCTGAACCTTGAATATTAATGTATAATGTATTATAGTGTGTTCCCTGCAGCATTGTTTTGTGTTAACCTTTGCATTTCAGCTACATGTAGTCCTGAATGTAGGTATGCTGATGCAGGCAAATGTGACAATGTAATAGGTGGAGACTGCAAATATATGATGTGCAAATGTGTATGGGTCGGGTATGCAACCCAGCAGCCTGCTGTTATCTGTACAGATCACACATAATCACATCCACTAGGGGTTAAATGTGTATATCTGCTTTCAAAGTATTAATACACAGTTCACTATTTATAATGCATGACACTGTGACACTCCACTTATATTACAATGTCAGACTTTGTAACCAAGTGAGTTTTAGGCACAAATCAGTCAAGCAGCAGACAGCAGTGCCCCAGTAGCTCAGTGTGATAAGAAATAGATAAATGTTGTTAATGTTTGCATACACAGACCATGGTTTGAATCCAGGGACTGGTACAAGGATGTGTTCATAGTGACACATAAGTAATCCCGATTATTTGTGGAAACTGTCAGGTAGTGTTAACAGATATTTTCTCCACAGGGCTCACAGGTAAAACAAATGTTTGTATTAGCTGTATGAAGGGTATACTAATAAACTGTGTACAAATGTTCCAGTGTCCAGCCCCATGCCTACAAATGACAGCAGGATAGCTATATACACTATGCACTCTTCCCAATACAAATTTCTCAAGTGTCACTGTGTCATGGCTAGTGATCACTGTTGCCAAAAACTTGCACAGAGATATAAATTCAGTACAAGTATGCCATTAGCACACTCACACAACATCAGAGTTGTCATACCTTGCTCCATAGCATTCAAAGTCAACAGATTAATAGGTATGCACGTGCTACAGTAGCTATAGGCCTCTGGTAGATGTAAAGTGAGGGCAGACCTGTAGAGTACTGAGCAGTACTGCTGTGAAAAATATAGCCTATACAGTTGGTAAGGAATTGTTTTTCTCTCCCCCCACCCCTTATCTGCATCAATAATTATTATTCATATACTACGGGTATGTTGTTCTCATAAAATAATGTTGGGACTTGTGTTCTATTATTGTACATATATTTCAGTGGTTGCATGCTAACATACCTTGTTCAAATTCCATTGTTTGTGGCCTGTTGCAACAACTGTTACTGGCATTCTGCTACAATAATGACTGTTATTCCATTTATGCATGTGTTCTGTTTGCTATGCAAATTTTCCAATGCTCTTATTCTGGGTTAAATGGAACACCCACACATGTTGTTATAACTAATATTGTAATGTTTTGCTCATGACTAACCAATAAACTGTGACAAACCTCAACACCATAGCATGTGTTTATGAAGGCAGATCCCAGCAGATCTGCCTGTCCTGCCTCATCTGGCTGCTGCACCAGGTCACAGCACATCTGAGACCCAACCTCAAGCTGCCTCCTCTGCTGGTCTTGCACCACCCTCGGGTGGAACCACCTCAGGGGATGGGGTCCTTCCCCCCTGGGCATTGGGTGCAGAGAGGACCCTGTCAACTGACACCAGTTCAGAGGTATGGTGCACAGGGTCATCCAGAGGGACTCAGATGTCCGCCTGCACCAGATCGAGGACAGAGTGGTGTACCTCGAGGGGCAGGCTGGCCCCATCATACAGCCCCCAGCACAGCCACCTTCAAGACTGTGAAGGGGCAGTGGTGACTGCCCATAGGTAAGGACCGCAGTCCCACTGTTACCATCTGGTGACACATGGCCCTTTGATTCCCAACAACCCTTTCCATCCAAGGTGTTTACCCCCATCATGTGTCATATACCACCCATGTCTGTTGTCTTGTCTGTCTTGTCTGTTTGCAAAAGCAACCTCTATTACCCAGATTACCTCCCCAGATATACCTATAACCCTTCCCCAACATCCCATTCTCACCTTAAAAAAAGGGGCATCTGCCCCCCAAAAATGTCATCTTATACATAGCTCTCCATTTCACTCCCACGTACACTGATGTTAATCAATTTATCCATGAATCACTCAACAAATATATGTCACCGACACCCCTCCCTGCGGGGTGTGAGGCTCTAAATTCCAAATTATCCACATCATTCACAGCTGTTGCTGCACAAGAAATGGAGAGCTATGGTCCTTTCCTACAGATACCTAGCTCCCTTTCATAATGTTTTCTCCCTGCTTGCCCCAATTTCACCACTTTCCTATCCCATTATTTTTTTGAAAATAGTGCAGGTTTAAGTAGGGCTAAGTGAAGTTAAGCAGAGCTGAGCACTGCTTGGCATAATGCAAAACCACACAAACCTGTTTTAATCACTCTATCTCATTCAGCCACTGTTCTACAGTCTCAAATTCAGGACCCTGTGCACTATAGTCAGAGCAACACACCACTGCACCAAATCAGCTGCAATAGTCAGTACTGCTTTTGTAAATATATCATGCATTGCAGTCTTGTAACATTAGGGGAAAAAAATGATATTGCTGCCAAGTCTCAAGCCCAGGACTAGGACCCTGTGCATCAGAGTCAGAGCAATTTGTCACTAAGCCAAACCACTTCTCAGAATTATTACTGCTTTTGTAAATATATGATGCAGTACAGTCATGTAACATTAGGGAAAAAAAGCATTACTGTCAAGTTTCAAACCCAGGATGCTGTACACTAGAGTCAGAGCAATGCACCATGAGGCCAAACCAGCTGATGCTTTTTTAAATACATTATGCACTACAGTGATGTAACTTTAGGGAAAAGACACCACTGCCAAATTTCAAACCCAGAACCGTGTGAACTACAGTTTGAGCAACATACCATAAATCCAACTGACTTCTAGAATATGACAACTAGTTTTACAAATATATCCTGATTGCCCAGTCACACATTACTCTTATATATAGTGGCTCAAAGCACAGTGTACTTGGCCCTCTGATGCAAACACAGAACAGTACACAGAGAAATAAATGTTGCTGGATGTACGGGAGGTCTAAAATATCAGGTAAAGATAAGAACTGCACAGACTGTTGCGGAATATCCACATTTGTGCCCCCCCCCCATTTATGGCAGGGTCATCATAAAACCTACTCTGTGTGCTGACATACTGGCAAGGCAGTGCAGATTGAGGTTACAAAATAATGACAGACAGCTTAGTGTCGCACGTCATACTCATCAGAACACACATGTCCATGCTAATCCTGTGTTACACACCGTATGCATGCACATATGTCTTAAAAATACACCTGATATAATAATGACTCAGTACCTTTATCTTTTACATGTCTAGCATCTTTCACATCTAGACACCCACAGTCCTGGCCCACACCCCAGTCTGAGGCATGACAACTATATCCATGTCAATACAACATAGGAATAATTGAGCCCTGCAATGTCCAGCAATATTGGTTGCTCCTACTGCAGTCACTGCCACCCACAGTAGGACATTAAAGGCCTGCAGTTATGAATATGTGTACTAAATGTTGTCTAACACTCTCTGGATGGCACTATTAAGGAACATATGCACCACACGCACATGCCTCACCTGGACTGTTGTGGGTACCCTCAACCAGGCCATGCTGTGACACAACAGCTCACCACACCCTCACTGACAGTAACAGCTTGCTCTCCCACAATGACTTCACAATCCCTAGCCTGATTCCTGGCCATGCAGTCATATGTTCAGCTACCTGCTACAGACCTAACATTGCTCCCAAACACCTAGAGCAGGGCATTCACACAACAGCCAAACATAAAGGGTTGAGGGGGAATGTTGAGATTTTAAGGGACATATATCACAGTTCCCCCTACAAACACACACAGCTGATAGACCAGCATCAACCAATGCAGCATGCACATTCAGATAGAAAAGGCTGTATGACACTCACATCTGCCTGTCTCCTTACTCACCCCAACACACATTTACATAGTACACTGCTACAGAATATGAAAGTCTGTTATCAATGGCTAGACATAGCATGCAAAACTGTGGACATGACACAGCAATCCAAACAGTGGACAGTATTGCCACCTACCTTCTGTGATACTGTAGCTCCCACACCTTGATAATGTCCTCATCACAGGCCAGGAAAAGGGGCAAGGCCCACATGAAGGCCTTAATTATAGCACTGTGTTGCTATGCCATTGGCTAATGGAAAGGCAACCCAGCTGTTCTGGATGCAACTAGCAAGTGGGAGACACAGATTGGTGCACAGGCCATCCCCAGTTCATGAGCATTACCTATAAAAGGCAAGCTACTGCCTATGGTAAACAGGTCTGACACGTTCTGCATGAAGACAGACTGTGATTCTTTACAACACTACAAGTGGATTTCTTCTTACAAAGGAGTACAACACTATACCAGGTATGTCATACAATTAAGTATGTAATGGAATGCAGATGGGGGGATGCAGTCATGGGAAATAGGAATTTAAAGAGTAGGTCTCAACAACATTTCCTGGACTGACATGTTGCTGTTAGTCTGCTGCCCAGCACCTATGGCCATCCATGATGTCTCTGTCTGCAAAGACATAGATCACAGCTTTGGCCCATGAGTCACCCCAGCAAGGGTCAGCTCACATATGACCACTACTGGATTGTCTGTTGTGCAATACTGACTGTGACACTGCCAGCCCAGCTAACTGGGATTTTGTAACTAATCATATGTCATTTGTGAATATTAATATGATACATATGCCTGCCTTACAAATGTAAGAGAACTATATATGTTATGTGAATATTAAACTACTGGTGCAGAAGTGCGTTTGGAACTGTATGTTATCTACTGTGCTCATACCTCTCAACTGTCCAGATTTTTGCAGAATGTCCACATTTGCCTCATATTTTTTGTCATTTTCTCATACATTTGTGTTATTTCTGTCAGCTCACTGGAAAATCACTGAAGACTAAAGTCAGCAAATAACAGCACACATCTGAATGTCTGACATCATATCATTCAGAAAATTCATGCAAATGCAAAACCTGTTATTCTAGCAACTGTCTAGGTTTGTAAGAGCAGTATTTAAAATGTCACTATTTTTGGGCCTTTGTCCAAATATCTTCCTCTAAGAGGTTGAGAGGTATGACTGAGCTTCAAGAGTGTAACCATAGTATACTGTACTGCAAAAGAACAGAAATGTATATAAAGTATTACCTGTGCAAATGTATGTATTAATAGTAGAAGCTGGAAGCCACAAACATACAAAGATACCTTGCAAACTTCAAGAAAATAAGCTGACCTTTTTTTACTAATGTGTTATCTCGGTTTCAGTGCAGCAAGCAGATGTAAATGTCTACAGCTAGAGATTTTTGTATTGTTTTAAAACATGAATAATTACTAGGTTGAACATTTAAAAGTGTTTAACTGTGTTATGACTTCCAGTTCTACAAAAGCATCAAACAGATATGTATGTCTGACGCAGAGATGTTAAAATGTATGTTAGTTGCTGTAGCCTGGGAACTGAAGGCAGGTGACAAAGAGTGCTATAATCAGAGCTAACCCAGCAGTAATGTTGATTATCCCTTCTAGACCTGTTTCAGAGAAAGACCTTTGCATTTTGTATGTGTCTTTGTATGTGACAACATCCACTCATCTGCATTTGCTTTGCTAATAGTAAGGAACTAGGGGAAAGTAAATTAACTTACATATAGATGGAAATATAGTAAAAATTACTTTAGATGTTTGCTGTAGCTATATCAGACTGTCCTGCAATGTTGTCTTAAAATATTCCCTGTGATTCTGACCATTGTAGTTACTGTATTGATTGAGTATTGTCTTGTCCCTTTATTAGTTATTATTAAATATAGTTAAACCTTATAATTGTGGATGGTCTGTTTAGAACTACATAAGCTCTTAGTGTACTTGCATATGTATTTGGTGACACTGTATAGCCCACTCCAATAGCCTTGGTCTTGGTCACGCTTACCAGTTGGATAATAGGCACATTACACAGTAGGATTCATCATCCTTTGGTAAGGGCCTTGGAGTAGCTGATAAAACGCTGGATTGTGGCAGTCAAAACTACCTTTTAGTCTGGGCAGAAAGGGACATAGCTAGTAAACCTGCACCAGCCTTTTCCAGGACTGTGTGTGTGTCAGCTACTTGGGCAGGGACATGAAGCACTGGTTGGACGGAGAGGGTGATGGAGGTATTGGCTTGACCGCTCTTCTGAGATGTTAACTGTATAGCTTTGCCAGTGGGGAGTCTTATTGGGGACCTGGAGATTACAGGAAACACCAGCCCCAGACTGACTGTGATTTCTGTGTGCTCTGAAGGGTAATTGTAATTTACTGTGTGTGTACTTGTCATCCTCCCATTGTGTATGTCCCACATTGGTGCTAGTGGTGAGGATTGAGGCTCCTTGATTGCTGGGCTAGTGTCGTGGCATCACACTGGCAGTACATACTGGTGGATACAGCTGGCATATCACATCATGTGCTGTCATTGAGCCCCTCTCAGTCTGCCAATGTCATACAGGATTATTTCACAGATTATCCAGGTCTCCCTGACCATTCCTGACGTACTCTTGCTAGGTCAGTGTGTAATCCGCACCTGTATCTGATTGCCTGACATCTATAACTAGCATACCTGGGGAGCTCCTGCAGCAGGACAGCAAGGTATAGGTACTAGTAGTGGGGGGATGCTGGTTCTGGCTCAGCAGCAGTGCGTACATACTGAGTATACAATGTAAGGGAATAGATACAGTACCAGATATTCATGTACCATTCTGTGTCGCCAGGGGTCTGGCATGTCACAGACACATTCCCCAAACTCTGTGGACAACCATCAGGTATTGTCCAACTGGTGTCCAGAAATACACATTTGTCTGCTGGGGGGGGGTCTACATCTATCAGGCATCTGGGTACTACAGATGTCAGACACCTATGAGGAGGTCACCCTACAGCACATATGCTCTGCCCTCTGTTATTGTGTACCTCAGATGTTCCTGGAATGTCCACAAGCTGCTGTAGTAGCACTCACCTATTTGTTGGATGTAGGCTGGATGACATGGTACTGTACCGTTGCCCATAGGGGACACCCAGAAGTCAATGGTAGCGATGTGTGTGAACACATAACAACACAGTCTGTCACAACAGTCAGGCCATTTCTAGTATTCCTGGTACCATATGAGGTTACTAGGCTATGGGCCCTGAGCTGCCATATGCCTAGGCCACATGTTAGCTCATGTGTATGCAGGGCAGTAGCTGATGTCCCTGTCCAGCAGGGACACAGGTGGTATCCCAAGTGTGTATGTGCTGTTAACCATCCAGTTGACCAGGTTACGCCTGCAAAGGAGTAGGTAGCTACCCTGCCTGATGTGGACAGGGTGCCTATTCCACCACAGGGTGGTTGTGAGGGGCACACATGTGAGCTGCCAACAAGGCCAGTTCAGGTCACTCACCAGGTGGAGGTTGTGTGTGTGTGTCTTAGAGTGGAGCATGATTTGCACTCATGTAGCAGTCCCAGCAATTGGCATCTATGATTGCCTAGTATGCCAGAGTGAGGTCGCTCCTGAGGAGTTTGTATGCAACTGGGTAGAGGGTTGGCCTTATAGCCTATAGGTGCATGGTAGATGTTTGATAGCCTGCTATTCCCTGGTGGGAACCTCTGTAATGTCCCCAGTTGATGCATGTGCTATGTGATGTGAATGACGAACAGAGACTTATGCACATTAATGGTTATCATTGCTGGGAGCATGAAGCATCAGGATCAGGTTGGCAATGCATGCTGTAATGCCAGTATGTTGCTGATACTTACATGCATTCTGTGCCGATAGATTTCAGGGGTATGATGTGTGTGTTAGCGGTGGATAGTGCTGGCAGAAGTAGATGTGCAGGGTCTGTACATAATGATGGTCAATATACACGGTCCTGTGATGTGTACGCCTGTTCATGTCTTTAAGGTGGGATGCACCGAAGATGGAACCTGCCGTTCTCAGAAGCAGAGACTGCTGCAATCATTGATGTCCTCAGACTCCATCACCAGGTACTGTCAGGAAGGACCTGACAAAACCTGCAGCAATGCACTGCCCTGTGTCAGAACTGGTAGCAACAGTCAATAATGTGGGTCACCAGGACAGCTCCAAACAGGTCCGACACCATGCCACAGACCTCATACACAATGCCTGGCAAAAGGCTGCAGCTGTAGCCAGGGACTGTGTTGGCACAGGTGGAGCGCCTGCTACTCAAGCACCACTCTCAGCCACAGAGGAGTTCTTTGCAAACCTTGGTTCAGCCACCGCCTCCCAGGAAACCATGACTACATATGTCATGGAGTTGGGTGGCACAGATTCCACAGCTGATAAGCATCCAGTAAGGCCACAGTGGGCATCACATTAATATTGTAGCATTCATAGTGGAAGCCTTTGCATACCTGTATGCATATATCAGGTCAATCTGTATTCGTGGATGGGGATTTTTAATGCAGACGTGCACACATTTTGTGAATGTCAGCAATTTGGGTTGTATCACAGCTTGTAGTGTACATGACTTAAATGCACATATTTTCTTGTACCAATGCCATATGTGTGTGTGCTGACAATAACTCTCCCCCACAACTCCATAGGTCCCTCTGGTTTGGCCGCGGAACATCAACCTGAAGCTGGTGTGTTTGGAACTGTCATGTTGTGGCTCAACTATAGACTAGGCATGTTAATGGCAGCCAGTTTTCCATGCACACAGCTGTTAAGCTTAGCCATATTGCAATATGTGCATGTTAAGTTGGTGTGGGGTTTACTGGAGTTCATCACATTGTTCATCACAGGAGCCTATTCGCAGGAGCTGTAACATATTGGCAATATGTTTGTGTCAGTATAGACACTGTGCTATACAGGGATACATTAGTAGTGTGCACACGGGTGCACTGTGTGTTAGGTGAAGGTCCATCACATATTCCCACTTGTCATGTATCTCACAGGTGTATAGCAGTAGCAACATTAACTGGACGTAGCTGCACTACATGTTGTTGAGGGCCTGTCCAGAGTGTGTCTGTTGTGGTCTGATTGTGTGTTGTGCATGACATCAGTCATAAGGTGTGGTCTGTATAATGCTTTTGTGGCACCTCATCTGTATGTGTTTGTGTGTGTGCGTGTGTGTGTGTGTGTGTGTGTGTGTGTGTGTGTGTGTGTGTGCGTGTGTGTGTGCGCGTGTGTGCATGTGTGGATCAGCAAATATTATAGTGCAGGAAGGAATTTACTTATGTTGTATTCCCGTCACAGGTTAACACAGGGGTTGGGGTCTCTCTCCCTCATAACCTGATGCCAGTGTCTCATCAGACTCTGATGATGGTGGTGGCCATAGTGAGGTACAAGTGGGATTGTTGGGGGCTAAATCTATACCATTGGTTGATATCCCACTTCCACCCACAATGTTTCCGGTACAAGGTCAGTATGGCCCCACATACCCAGTCCCCAGGAGCCACAGATATCGGACAGTTAGAGGGTGGTGGCATCGAACAGGGTAGTGTGGAGACTATGGCATCTATGACTGTAGACACTAGCCATAACCAGAGAGCTGGTGAGGTCCCACACAGGCAGACTGACAGGAGTGCTCAAAAGAGGACTGCTGCCCATCCAGCTCCTGTCAGAGGTTTCACAGAAAGTGTCACCTGGTGCATGTTTTGGTCCATCATCGAGGCACAGGTACACCAGACAGATGCTCTGGATCATGGATGCAATACTCCGTGGCATGCATGACACCCTCCACAGCATTGTTGATACCTTACGTCATTCCGCTGATGTCGTGGAAAGACAGTGGGATGTGACATTGTCAGTCCTTAACTGTGCAATGTCTTTGTGCTTGAGCATGTGGTGGGAGTAGTGCATCGGACACATGGACTTAGGGCAGCAACAGCATCAGCTGAGAGCCCACGTGGCCTTGCACATTCAAACTCATGTAGTGGCAGTACCACCAGCACTACTGAAGGGAGAGTGCTGTCCACACCACAACGTAGCAGACCATGGGCATTTGGTCCTGGCCGGTACAGTTAGGGGCACGGACCCAGCAGACAGCGGTCACCATCAGGAAGTAGTACCGCATCTGCCCTTGGGAATGGTGGTGCCAGTGACATTCCTGGCAGAACCAGTTCCCACATCCATGGCCTGAGATGGTGAACTGTACATCCTGCCATGTACAGTCCATGACTGTCCAACATACCCTCGTGTAGGGCTAGCACATAGCTTGACTGTGTGCATACACATACTCACACATCACTATCACATGCAGGTCACCATGAGACACACACAGCTCCTCTCCATGGCCCAACTGAACACCACCCCTCCAGACACATGCACATGATGTCAACTGTATGGCCCAGCCTAGGTCTTTGACAACCCCACACCACACCCTCTGCATGTGATGATACGTGGGCTACATTCCTGTTATCCATACCATCAATGCAGGGTCATGCTAATATGTGTCTGATGCACAGGGTGAATATAGTAAAGGTAAAGGCAGTGTGTAATGTACAACTGTTATACTGTGTAAGGTGCTATCTGCTGTTAATTGTCATGAGTACACATTGAAGTGTATGTACTTTTGTGCCATGATGCTTTATTGCTGTTATTACTGCTGACTGACTGTTGCCTCACAGACCTTATTCTGTTTCTGTTCCAGGTGTCTGTGTATGTATGTCATGGGGAGTTGCTGCTATTACCAAAGCAGAGTATGGGGAGTTGAAATACAGAGACCTTTACATTGCCAAGGTACGGCTGTATATGTGCATGTTTACATAGGTGCGTATGTGTGCAACACTGTGTGAGGGACAATGGGGCCAGACAGCATAACCTTGTATGCATACCCCTTGACACAGCCAGGTTGCCTTCATACATGTCACCTTGGTGTGCCATAGGATCACAGTTTCACAGATACAGAGGAGGTTACTAGAGTACTGGCCCTGGGTCCCTTACAAGCCTAGACATTACTTTATCCACAAATGAGTCCTCAATCTGCACTTGTTGCCCCTGGCATTGCTAGACACAGGTTGAACCCCTGGGATAGATTTTTTTTTCATCCACTCAACCTTGATGCAGTTGATGAGGGTATGCATTGTACTGTGTTTGACATGTTTGGGGAGTGTAGTCCTGACACAGGACAGCCTCTGTGATCCAAACCTGATTCTCCAGCATGTGTGTTTGCTATCTTATATGCGATTCAGGCCTCTCATGTTGGTAATGCGCACAGAGTTATACTCTCGTATATGGGGCAGCTGTTGAAGGGCTGAGCACACTATTGCCATCTAGGCATGCCACAGATACCTGTGGACAACCTGCCCGATAATCAATGGGGTAGTACTGATTACAGGCTGTCTGCATGGAACAGGTGTTGAGGCCAATGGCTGACCTTTCTGGGTGTTAACATAGCCTTTACAGTTTCTGCAGATGTCTGGATAGGTGTATAGCAGACCAGTCATACTGCTAATATATTGTTGTACTGACTGAGGACTATTCAGAGGTAATGCTCACCTTTTGTCTAGATACAGTCCCTTTACCTATGTGTTGAATGACATACAAGCATTTTCTGACAACTGCCACTACTTGTTGCCTGAATGCAACATTGTTGGCATCCTGAGTACCCAGGTCTGTCATAGCAGTCTTTGTGTTTATGGGGTTGGTGCTGATGTGGGAAATAGTGGGGCCATGTCCTTGCTGTATGGTACGCTGACACTGTTGTCTGTATTCAGCTTGAGGCCAGAACCTTGTCACCATTCCATACCCATTGCATGGCGCATTGCAATGTGTTAACTGCAGTTTGTGTCTCAATGACAGACTGCACACTACTTACAGTTGACAAAGCCTTAGGCAGTACCTACATATGTGGGTGATGGGAGTTATCATTCTTGCCTATATACACGTGGGTCATTGGGGGCAGCAGGTAGTCACAGAGCCTTCACATGTCTACATATTGCATGCACATGGGTGACACAGATTGTGGTTGCCACCTTATCAAATGTGGACTGTCGGACACATGTTGTAGTAACGTGACAGTTGGCAGGGCATACCACGTCCACAGCAAGTGCAACACACAGGATTTCCTTCGGTTGCTGGTATGACAACTGCTTTATGTGACATTACCTTACCTTATGCTATTTGTCATAGCATTAAGATGCTTCTGATGTGCAATAATTGCTCTATGCAATAATTGCTCTATGCAATTAGTAGACAGCTAAATGAAATATTTGTTGTCCTACATTCTGAGGATCTCTGCATTGCTTCAGTTGTTGTCACAGATCACACCTTGCCAAACATGGACTGCAACCTTCAGGGTGGTACAGATGGTAGCCATACCTCTGACCTGTCTATATGTTTTCAGAATGTCCTGATGTTTGTCA